>NW_012130083.1:3971995-3973976 GCF_000143395.1 Atta cephalotes
ATTATTGCTCATTTCGTAGAAAGATAATTTCTCAGAACTGCTCGCATAGTCTGGGATATGAAAGTTCGGAATTAATACGATTATCCTGCTTTAGAAATGGACTTGCAATAATGAGATCTTTATACGAACTCTAAAGCGTTGGACAAAGAGAATAACGCGGGATTATAGTAGAAACTCGTAAATGCCGTCCGTAGCATTACTACGTAGCGTAAATCGTGCACTGTCGAGTTTGGAAGTTCTCCACGCCAGCCATCGCCCTTTCTCGCAATAGACGCTCGTTTGAGGCGTCTACTCTCTTGCGATCAATCCCGGCATATCGACGTCGTTGTATACAAAGTGCCAGCGGCTCTCTGTGAGAGAGGCCGATCAAAGGCATTCCTAAAGTTTATTCCGACCGATCCACGCCGTTCTTCGAAAAGCATCGAAAAACGGAATATCATCGTTAGTAATACGGCGAGCTATCATTATTGCAACCTTTGTAATGTCCTTTGAAATTTCTTTACACCGTTTCCCCGTCCTTCGCTCAACTTGAATAAACTGCATCGAGCAGAAATTTAAAAGTTCGAAGGGTCAGAAGAAGAGCTTTCGAAAATATCATCCAGGACGCTGGCCATCAGAGAGAAAGAGAGAGAGAGAGAGAGAGAGAGAGAGAGAGAGACAGAAGCTGGCCTGATAACCGTTTAACACGTCGTGAAATTTTTCGTTCGGTAAACTAAACCTTCATCGGCTCGGAAAAGTGGTTTTCGTTCACCGAGAAACTTGAGCAAAAAATGGTTTGTCGGTTTTCAGTATCAATCGATGTAGCTTCACGCAAAATATGGTGTTTAATATATGGTCAAAATTTCTGCTCGATCAAAAATTATATATGTTTACAAGACTTCTTCTGTTTCTAAAACAAGTAATCGATAAAACAAACGTCTATCGATAAAAAGAATGTTTACCTTACTAAAGGCAAGTAGCAATAACTTAGAAGATTAATGGCTTATCTGTGCAAATATAAACTCGATTAATTGCTCGAAATCTCGTATTATTACATACCGATATGTCGTTAACATTGCAATATATAGATATAGCTTGTTTCACGTTCGCAGTCTTGAACGATGGCCAAGTTTAACGATTGTTGTACGTCCTGTTTGAAATACCGACATAATAAAGAGAAACTTTTGCCAAGAACAACTTACCACGTTTCTTGTGCTGTGTATTCTATTTCGCTTGTAAACTGTTCAGACTGATACCAACATCCATCTCATAATTATATATATATATAGAATATGTAGTGTATGTAACTTAAGAATTATTGTTGTCTGTATAATATTAAAATGTCATTTTCTTGTTGTGTATCAACTTACTCAGTATTTGTGTGGAGAAAAAAATAAATGATTGCACTCGTTATTTACAAAAATTCGTATTTTGTGATGTACGAGCAAAACGGGCGTGTTTTAAGAGGTGCCAGCCTCAAGGAAAAGCTCAGAAGATCTCGTTTCCAAAGGTGGATAAGATCAACCTTCATTTACGAATGGTTTGCGAGAGTAGTTTCCGTGTCTGAGATAACGCTCCTTCTTCCTTTTCCTGAAGAAACCCTCCCGCGCGTTCGTCTGTGTAAGTATGTGTTAGTGTGCGCACACGTGCACAGCTTTAAAGTGCGCCAGAACTACCGCAAATCGACCACCGAATTTCCTCATTCAAGGAAATCGAAGGAACGAAGTAATGCAACGTAACGCGAAGAGTCATTTTGCATCACCGTTTTCCCAAAAAAATCAACATTTCACGGAAATTTTCGTTCAGCGAATATTTTTATCCTAAAGCAATATATATTTTCCATATATATAAGGTACATATTGTTATTCATAAATTTTTGTCTATATTTTTAAATTGACTTAACTTACATGAGATAACATGAAATGAAATTTTAATTATTTATAGAAAAAGAGAAAGAGCGAGAGGGAGAGAGAGAGAGAGAGAGAGAGAGAGAGGAGTAGTA
>NW_012130083.1:3979591-3982517 GCF_000143395.1 Atta cephalotes
GAGAGAGAGAGAGGAGATGGTTGCGATAGTAGCAGGTCGCGGTTAGGAAGACGAAGGCAGAGGATGAAAAGGGTGGCGGTGGGTATCAGAGAGAAGAGGTGGGAGAAGGATGGCAAAAAAGAGCCGCGGTAGGGGGTGGTGGTGGTGACGGGCGGTGAGTGGGGTTGAAGCGGCGGAAGCTGAAGGAGGGAATGACCCCGCGTACCCGGGGTCAACCGTTGCACTATGCTCTCTCCGTGTCTCATAGTCATGGACGAGCCTCGTTCGCTCGCACGCTCTGATATATATACGGGCACAGATGTGTCGTGTATATGCACAGACCTGGAAGAAGCCACCTGAGCACATCTGAGTCAGGTGGTTGTTCTTACTCGCCTTACTGTCGTGTCATATATATGGCGCAGGTATATTGCGCATTGCCGTCGACACGATATTTATGAATACACGCGGGATGAGGCTGGCGAAACGGCGACGCCGAGCATTATTTCTCGTTATTGTCAAACGATATATCTCTGGGTCCTCCACCTCGAATAGCTTTCTCGCCTAGAGGATGTCAGCTATCTCACCCGAACATTCGCCTATGCGAAATACGTGGGAGAAAGTAGAAACTCGAGAGAGGAGATATTTTCATCTAGATTCACGCGTGAACAATGCATGTTAAAGGCCGTGGCATGTAACATCAGGAAAGGTACGTCGTATAAAATAACGCAATACTATTTCGCCTGTCGAGTTTTAAACCCGCTGGAAAAATATAGTGAACGAGGGAAAATTTGAGAATGTATAACACACAACGTTCATTTAATGAAGTATCGAAATATCGATATTCTTTAAAACGCGGTTATTAATAATTACATACACAACAAAATCCTATACTAACATTGGTCGACGTTGTTAATCGTTTAATCTCAGATATAACGAATCACGTAGAGCGTATATATCGAAATTATGATCCATTCGCGAAGCACTAGACATTAATAATTTCAGCGTGCAGCTATTTTTCCGTGCCTTCATAAGATGCATGAGAACGCTGCATATAAAAATACACAAAATTTGTATATGTACTTCCTCTCCGGCGGGATTCTTTCGCGAGCATTGGATTATTTCGCAACGTCAAGTCAAGTCAGATTTTAGTATCGCGCGCACTGCTACTTGCGAGACAGTGAGCTTCCGCTTTCGAAATCGCTTTATACGCGATTATATTTTTTAGCCGGCCGACCGCGCCTATATTTTTCACCTAGCACAGTAGATATCCGTGACGGTATTAAGTTATAATGGATATATAACCGTCCTGCATCCATCATAAAATCAAGTTACAGTTACGTGCTATCGCATGACGTTTCAATATCGATTCTATGTACGTCCGTATTCGGCGACGTGTACGTATATATGTATATATGTGTATCCACGAAAAGCAAGACGCTGTATAAATCACGTTTCTAAGTCGATAATCGAGCACGATACGAGACAATGAGAATGAGAGATGTGCGATAATGATAAAGGCAGCCGATCGATTTGCGTATCGCGCAACAGTATCACGTCATTGTGCTAGATTATAATTCAACCGCAGCATTGTAATTTCTCTACGGTATCGCACTGAAAATGAAGTGCATCATCACACAGTTGTACAAGTTGCACCACCTCGCCCGTTGAGAATAGCCACAGTGAGAAATGCAAACGAGAACTTTTTCGCGATACTTAATGCCCATCATCAACGACATGCCATTGTGAGTCGCGTCTCCAATTAACGCGATTAGCGATTTCATTAGCACTAATTACATCACGCGTCGCACTTAACTTGCCCCCCCTCTCACGCGTTCGCACGTGTTGACGAAACAATGATTGATATCACACGGTAGTTTCCAGAGTTTTGCTGTTTTTTTTCTCTTCGCAACACGCAAATCCAGGAAAGTCCGAAAAATCCTTTTTGAACTTTTCCAACAGGAAGGAGTTTTTATCTCCGATGAAAACCTCATGAAGAAGTCGAAACTATCGAAACTATTTCCACTTAGCCGCCTGCTTTTTGCACGAGAATTTAATAGCGTTATATCGCACGTTTCGGCATTCCGAACTGCGGAGCTTTTAACAACAATTTTCGACGTGATACTCAATCGCGTCTGCATTTCCACATACAAATTTGACGACCAGTTCAATCTTTTCTTTTCTATTAAATAGAAATTCGTATAACATCCAGATTACTTCAGCAATATTGCAGCAATATTTTTCTTTTTCTCTAAAATTATCTCAAGCAAGATTGCTGCAAGATTCTGTCTGTACGGATACTCGAAATAATTATTTTGAAAACAAAAGGAATATAAAATTAAAAAGATTATAAAATTGGTAACTATATATTAGGTGTAGTAAAAAGAAATCCATTATTTTCCATTCAATTTCATGCAAAAATAATAGATTTCTTTTTACTACACCTAATATTATAATTTGTAACCATATAAATTTGTAAACTACTATAAATTTAAAAATCATGATAATAAATTTAGATCTTTCGAAGAATTTGAAAAAAATTTAATGAGACTCAGGCTGCTTCGCTACAATCCCAAATCTACTAGCAGATGTTTCACAATTAAATTCGATAATTATATCTCGTCGGAAGTGTAATAAATCACCAGTCTTGGCGCAAAATTGAATGAGAGAAATGCTTACCCGTTACGCTGAGCAGCGACATGTTCGGAGGATCCACCTTTGCTCGGTTGAATCTTTCAAGTTGTCTCTAATCAACCGAGCGATGCACTCAATTCGTGTAGAGATTCATATTGAAAGTTATACGCTGCTTTACGATGAAACACGTGCCGGTCGTGTACACTGTCTCGTATACGATACGCAGGCTAATTATCCTCTGTACGCCTGCACTAATAATCCTCCTTTCTTTCTTTTTCTTTTTCTTTCTCTCTCTCTCTTTCTCTCCCTCTCTTCT
>NW_012130083.1:3988095-3992250 GCF_000143395.1 Atta cephalotes
AGAGAGAGAGAGAACAGATTAGTCTCATTGTAAGATGCCTAATTCCGATAACAGCTGCCTACACCGCCATCCGTGATTACTTTACGAGGCGACGGCGATCTCTCTAGTTACTTCGAATAAACGTTATCCCATCGCCATCACGAAAGGTTATAAAAAGAAGACTGAAATCGTTGCATGCTGCCAGCACGATTGAATTTATGCGGTTGTACGAACAAAAAAATTGCTGATCCATATTCCCAATAATACGTGCTTAAAATAATTTTATTCCACAAATAATACGCGCGCGATGGCCAGAACGAATAATACAATGTTATACCGCCCGCAGGCTTTTTAAAAATTAGCTAAAATTCATGATATCTCGGGCGTCGGTATTTCAGATAGAAAATTGGTTCATTAGGATGCCTGTGTAAACTGTTTTCTCGTTAGCGTGAGAAAGGGTCGTAAATGCGGGGTTGAACGAGCTATGGCTCACGCAATGTCTGGTATTCCGGAGTCTCTGCAAATGCCGACCGTGGAACAACGTTTTACCGCTACCGCCGATCGCAATGCCGCGATAAGAAAATTTTGTACATTGTCATAAAGATACTCGATCATTAATTAATTTCTACAATCTACTTCCATTCAAGCCGGTGAACGGATTTGCAAAGCGGCATTAATACGGGACACGGGCGCCATGAACAAGTAGTTACGCCGCGTTACGGCGCGACGCGTCGCCTCAATAAGTAGTAAATCGCGCTCGTGCGCGACTCGCGAATAGCGCTACTGACTCGTACTACTGAAGAAACCAACTCTCTCTCTCCATAATTTTCACAAATACCGGAAAATCATACAAAATGAGGTACAATAGAGAAAAAAAAGAGGCAATATGAAACAAATTCAAAATTAAATAAAAAAATTATTATTATTATTTATTTAATATAAATGTTAATGACGAAACATTTCGATTTAATTTAATCATCTTCAACCGATTATTTAGAAAATTGCTAATCTAATATAAATAAATTAATTAAATTAATAAGTTAAAATATTAAAAATGAATTGTTGGAATGGAGCGTTTGTTTTTGTTTTTTGTAATTCGTTTAAACATTTCACATTTAATATTTAGTTTATTTATTAATTTGTTTACCTATATTAAATTATCATTTGATCGAGAATGAGTTAAATTATAAAATATTCCGCCATGAATATTTATTACAATAAATAGATGATTAATCAGTTTTATACATAATTTTGAGCTTATTTTATATATATATCTCTTCCTTTTCATTCTATTAGTAAAATGAGGACAATTTATTATTAAAAACAAAAACTTATTTAAAACAAATATGTTTGTTCAAAGATTCAGAAATTAAACAAACAATCAATACATTCAGGCAAAAAATAATTAAAACTATAAAGAAAATTTTAAAAAAGAATAATTCAAAGTAAATTTTACTTAAATTTAAAACAGAAAATATGTCATTTTTTTTTAAATATACTATCAGCGCTATTACAGTTAACTTTTCCTCATAAATATTTTGTAATTTACAAAAATTTTTTGAAATATTTATAAAATATTTGAAAGTATCTAAAAAATAGCCAGTTTGACTATTTTGTTGACTATTTTCTTATGAGAAATTATTTTTTGTACTTTATGCACAAGAAATTAATTTGATATGTAGACTATTCGCTATTTGAGTTTTTAACACGATTAAACAATAATTAAATTTACACGTGCTGATGATGATCAGATTCTAAATACGAAGGAAAGTTCCCGATATCGACTCGTATTTAGGATCCAACAGCTTCGTCAATGACGTCGGTTCGATGTAGAGCAATTTCGTTAGGCCTGGTTATAAATAGTCTTTCATGCTTCATAGTTATCAATAAGAAATGCATCGTACACCGCAGCAATGACGTTCTTTTTGAACATCGAGACGCATACCATTGTCATACATCGATGTAAGCTTTTTATTCCACGTTTCATGCAAACGACGGTTGTTGTGTCGGAATAAGACTTGCTGCTTTACGAAAAAAGAGAACGTTTCTGAAAATGCTAAAACATTATCGTAGAGAGTCTCGATGCGTTTTATTGACTCACGTATTGCGTCTATGCTCACTTACAGTATAATAATAATGTCTTTATCAATAATGATTACCACACGGAACCAGATTATAGTCCTCGTATAGCTCTGATGTAACGTATTGTAAACTAACGCTGTTTTCTTTTTCTACGTCATAGGTGCTTCGAAGCTCAAGTACTCGTTGTTTAAAAATTTCATCTCGCAATTACTCGTATGTAATTCAATGCAAAGTTGAATAGAGAGCCTGTTATATAGCAACAATTTCAACTTGATATATTCGCGGTCGTTGTATAATCGGCGTAGCGTGAGAATCGTATGCGACAAACGGCATCACGTGTGAAACGTGAGGCGCGAAGGCTTTTTATAGAAAGGAAAAAAATAATAGAACCGCGCGCAGTATCCGCTATGGAAACGGTTTAGCTCGAGGATTGCGAGGCTTCAATATTGCCGACTCCATTCGCGATTGTGAAAGGAAATGACGGCAGGAAAAAAAAACAAGGGGGTGGAAAGGAAGCAGAGAGATTCTGCAATGTATAAAAGTAAACGTGCGTGAATACGGATCATGATATTCGCGATACGCGTGCACGATTGATTGCAACTCGATGCATTTGTATGAACATTTATCGGACTATTGTAAATGGCATTTACTAGTTCATGTTACGGATATCATCGAAGCTGCCTACATCGCGAAATCGATACAATTATTTGCGATAATGCAATCCGATTTATGTTACAAGATGGCGCTTCAATCGTCAAATTCACGATTAATTGAAACTATTGAAACATTCTATAGAACGCATGCGAGATCAAATAATTTTTTTTAGAAATACGTGTGATCACGTCAAATTATTTTTAACACGCAAATTCCGCTATCGTTCACACGTTAATCGAAATGCGTAAATGTTGAAAACCCGGAAACGTTGGAATTCACGAGAGAACATCTATATTTCTTTTAGAGCGTTTTTTGAAACAAATATAGATTTGTACAACATGGAAAAATATGAGACACGTATATTTATTTCTCATAAAATCCTGTCAGAGATTTAAAGGTGTGAAACACCTTTCTCAAATTTTGACGGCCGAAATCATTTTTCTGCAATAAATGTCAAAGTATTGTAGAAAAAGCGAATTTCAAACTTCGACGAGATACTGCGATTTCAGCTCTTTAAACTTTGACATTTATAATATAGTAAAAATATGTCTCATATTTTTCTATTTATAAAAAATTTAGTTTCCTTATGTTTGACAAATCACAATGAAAAAATTAGAGCTAATAGAAATCAGCGCTCTTATCAGAGAGCAAAGTTATTACAAAAACTTATATTTACCGATGTTTAAAATGTTTAATATTTGATTATATGTAATAATAAAAATTTAGGAATTTAGAAATTTGCATCGCGGTTTTGACAAAAAAAAATGCATGTCACTTTTATATACGTTGTCTCGTCAAATTCGATAGGATCAATGAAAGACCTCGTTAGAAGTGCAACGAAAAATATCTGTAAATAGATATGTCCTGTTTAATCGATGTTGACGTCTTTGTGGAATAACATTTAAATAATGCAAGCAATACGCTTTTTATGCAAACGCGATTGACCGATGCAAAATGTGCCAGTGGTAGTAAGCCGTATTGATCAGCCACGCCGACGCGCCACTTCCGTTAATACAGCCGCCCGGAGAGAACGCCGATACCGAAATTCTCTGTGTTACACATGGACCATTAATACTGGGCGTGTGGCATTCCGTTACTATATTCCGAGATGCCTATCCCGACGATGAAGGTAATCATGACATCCACCCGTCATCGATCACTGTTAAATTACCTGCCGCGCGCTCTCGAGTCGGACCTGATCCAGTAATAGATCGCGAGAATCTCCGAAAACGAACCGGCGGTTCGCATCACGCAAATCATCTATACAATATAAACAACAATAAATTCATTCTTTAACCGAATAACTAGTAGACACTTTCTCTATTTAAAGGGATTTTTGCTTTTAATATATCATTTTTATATACTTTTTAAGGAATTTTTTGAAAAAATATAAAAACGATAAACTTGAAATTTGATATATATATATATATATATATATAT
>NW_012130083.1:3995175-4010578 GCF_000143395.1 Atta cephalotes
TATATATAATATATATGTATATATATAAAATAAGAATAATTACATCAATCGTTCCGAAATCGTTACCAGTTTGCTTCAATCATTTAAAAATGATTGAAGCTACATGTATAATTCAGAGAATCAACAACTCTGAATTAATTTTTTAAATGATTGAAACGTAATTGACACGATTTCATAACGATTAACGATGTGAATAAAGATTTTATTCTTTATTTGAATGTATTAATTTTACCTTGAAAAATTTACCTTGTGTAGTATGTCATTATAATAATAATAATTTTCGATTTCTATAAAGAAAAGTGTATAATATAAGAAAAAAACCAGAATGAAACCAGAAAAAACGATCTCTGGATGTTAATTACGAAAAGTGAAAGTTGTTCCTTCTTTTGCGAATAAATATTACAAAATACGTAATTTTACGTAAGAATCAAGAAACAACAAAAACAAACAAAAAATTAAATAAATTAAATAAATTTTTAAACCAATAAGAAAATTATGCTCAAAATTTTAAAGATACTCAGACGTATATAATAAATAACAGAACAATCTATGAAATTTTCCTACTTTTAGCATATTTTTTAAATGCGACATTCATCCTTCATATGATTTGTTTACATTCAGATCTATTTATTGGACGGAGAAATTAAAGGAAAACTAAATAATATTTAAAGAATCTACAATAGTTGTATCCAAATTCACTAATTGTTTTTTCTACTAAACGCAAAAGAGCTATTAAAAGAGCCGCGAAACGGAGCGACGAAACGATCGTAGAGGTTTCTTCGTACCAGCAAGAGATGGCTTTAAAATCGTCATCGTCGACCGAACGGCATTCGAACGAACGATGGAAGCGCATCAGCAATTGGTCACGTCGTCGACGTCGTCGTGCCCGCCGCGACCAATCGGCGACCGCCGGCGCGTACCACGTGACCGAAAAAATCGAAATGGTAGACGTATCGGGACGCAGGATCCCGTGTGGAAACGAAGGACGATAAACCTGGGCAAGGGCCCCGTCAGATCCCGTGGTGATCGGTGATTGTGTGTGAATCCTCGCGAGTGTGATATCCCGTGGCGAGGTGCCACGGCAGGGTAGAATCGCCGCGATTTCAAGCACCGTCCACGGGACTCCGCGGTCCAGAGTGTCCAGGCCGGTGCGCGCTGTGGAGTGCGGATCGATCCCCGACGGTGGCCGATCGAAGGCTGAAAGCTCACGGGCAAGCGCGTGTTTACCAAAGTGTCAACCCACCCGTATTGTACGCGCGCGTGTCCACCGTATTGTCCGCCCGTGTCCCTCGAGTCGACCGCACGAGAAATACGGTGGCACGGTTGACGACGTTGACGTCGGCGTTGCCGCTTAACGCGAGCGGGCCGGTTCGCTGTTGCTCTGCGGGTCCATCCGCGAATCGCGATCCGACAGCGTGCGCACGGCCAGCCAGCGACGTCAGACGTGAGGGATCTGATCCGCGTCGCAGTGCCGACTCGGCGAAGCGGATGCGAGAAGGGGAGAGAGAAGGCGATCATATCTGTGGGATCTATACGAGGAGACGAGACAGCGGTTTATTTTCACGCGGCGGCGACGGCGGCGGGCCTCCCGGCCCGCGGCAGCATGCCCGAGCGCATCGCGCGGGCCCCGCTGCTCTTGGAGGACAAGGATGCATCGCAACGTGGATCCCACGATCAACGAAGGAGGTAATGACGGATGTATAAGTATCGCGAGGTCGAGCGAGTGAACGCACGCACGCACGTACGCACGCACGCACGCACGCACGCGAGCGAGTGAACGAACACGCAGGCATTCACGCATGCCTCGCTGTGCCTCGCAACGATGCATTCCTTCGCGGTGATACCGCGACGTGTTGCGCTCCGTGATTCAGCTTTTGCTCTAGAAACGCCTGTAATGATTTAAGCGTGGTTTATCATGTTGACGTTCGCTTGTCGCCCGAGCTGGCCCTGATTGGCAGACACGGTCCGTGACCCGTCAATCTGTACGGCGCAAGACCTCGCGTATCCAAATGTCATACGGCCGTCGGCTTCCCCCCCACACTCGCTGTGCGGAGGAACGGACGATCGTGGTATCGCGGAAACGTAAATACCGCTCTCGAGTCTCGCGGAATTCCTTTTTTTACGAACGTGTGTAAGACGCGATTCTCACGAGGGACCGAGAGTCCCCTGTGGACCGACGACAGGAGGGGCGACTCTCTGGTGTTTTTCTCGTGCAACGTTTACAGCGGCGACAAGACGGTTATTTGCGGGAGCGCGCGCTTCCTCGGAAAAAACGTCCTGGAGTGGAGGTGAGATATTTTTAAATTTAATCGTGCATCGTCGGCTTCACGGCGCGCAACACGTGCGTGTGTGACATCCGACGGTCCGAAACGAGACACGTAGCGGACACTGCATGGTGGCGTCGCTAAAAACAATCGGAAAAATTCGATTATTCTTATCCGTCTTCGCTTTTAATAGCCGTTCTAATAGCCCCCCTCGTCCTCCTACATGATTTACGATGTGCGTTCTATCTTGACGCGCTTGCTTTAAAATAGAAATGCAATGCACCTGTTTCATTCTGGTTTACGTCGCATGCTAAGAGGCGTTACATCGTAACTAAAGTCGGGATTAAGTTTATTTTGTATGCGTGTAACGTGATACCTCTCTGGATCGATTCAAGATATCAATCCTTTTGTATTAAATTAAGTAGAAAGCATCTATACTTTAAGATGCAGCTAATTAAATTGCTCGTTTTCATTAATGTATACTAACTTTAATTTTGGTTCAATTAATTTCGATTCTTTTTATCTTTTTCTAATTCTTGCAATTAAAAAAAAAAGATTTTTAAGAAAAGAAGAGTCGAGATTAAAATTAATCTACATGCATGAATGATATAAAATAATCCAATTTTTGCCTACTTCTTTATTTTAATGTATTGTATACTTTTTTTCAGATAGGACACTTTTCTGACTTAGAGAAAGTTTCGTGCAATAGATGGAAATGATACAGCCGTGAACTATTGCAATAAATATGCTGAAATACTCAAGAGGCACGAGAATATTTACAATGCGCTCTGGAAACCTTGGATTTTTGTCAGAACAAGGAAACTAAGTTACTGCCTACCAACAATAGCACACCCACGCTTGTCACCTGTTCAGTGAATGTTGTGATAATAATTTAATGCTGTCGGAGAGGTTCCAATGGACAGTCCGTGTTAAACGCATGATATTCAGATAAAACAGGCTATTCTACAATTATAAAAATACTCTAACTCTTAATGAACAAATCAGGAACAAGGACCTATCGAATTGACTGAGCGTATAAATCTATAAAAGAAGGAATATAATAATTCTCTATTTTATTACATTAATTATTAACTAATGGTTGGAATACTCTACGATATATTGAGAAAGACCTAGAAATAATTTGGAAGGGCTTTACAATTTCTTATTGATATTCTTTATGACCAGGAGAGATACAAATTTTTATTTTATATCACATAAATTTATTTTTAAAATTTTAAGTGATACGCGTATAATTAAAATTGATTACCTCTCAAAACCTAGCCAATTGGCAAATGTATTTGGCAAGAAATAATCCAAATTGCATCAAAAGTATAATATAGATTTAACGCGTGTAAATAATTATAAACATTGACGTTGTATTGTACCAAGCTTGTAAAACAAAATGTATAATAATTATTTTAAACGCTTAAATCAGTGGTTGTATATAATGAGTAAACAAGAAGGAGAAACAACGCATTTGAAATACTATATAGATGATAGAGGATATATTTGCTAACCCTCTTCAATACAAGGTATGCTATTAAAATGATTTGATTTATGTAATATTAAATAGATTATTTTTTTATCTTTGTAATCATGATTTCAGGGTTGAAAAATGGACAACAGTGGATCTGGAGTAGTGCAAGTATTCGTGGGTGAATGGAGCCCTGAATATGAGGCGCTCTCCATTAAAGCTACGAAACAAACTTCATCAGCCGAGATTGTAGAATGTATTATTGAAAGACTCGGACTGATTGAAGCTTCTGTTTCGAATGGCTATGAGTTAGCAGAAGTGGTAGGGAATTCTGTTGGTCAAGAATGTAAGGAAAGAAGACTTGGCCCCGCTGAATGCCCCGTAGCACTCATGTTACTGTGGCCAAAAAATGATACTCAGCAAGAATACTACAGGTCTTATATTATATTTCAACATAATTACGTTTTATTGTTAATGCTCGATTTAGAGTGATTTCTTACAAAATAATTTTCCCTTTATCTTTCAGATTTTATCTACGAAAAAAGCAACCAGACTATTTATGGTCTGACAGTAGGTTTCCTATGGATCCTCAACTCCTAAAGGACTATTTTAATAGATTCCTTTATCAACCACGTGACAAGGAATACCCAGATCTATGTCAGCTTCCAGATCTGAATGAGCAAACATTGTTGGACAATCTGAGGGCGAGGTTTTTGGCTGGCAATATATATACTTACGTTGGCAGTATACTGATTGCCTTGAATCCATTCAAATTCTACCCTATCTATAATCCAAAATATGTAAAATTATATCAAAACAGAAGGCTGGGTCCAGACATACCTCCTCATATATTTGCCATAGCCGATGCAGCTTATCATTGTATGCTTAAGGAGAAGAAGAATCAATGTATCGTTATCAGTGGTGAAAGCGGTTCTGGTAAAACTGAATCAACGAATTTCTTGTTACATCATTTGACAGCACTTAGTCAAAAGGGTTCACATGGCAGCGGTGTGGAACAAACGATACTCAGCGCTGGACCTGTTCTAGAAGCATTTGGTAATGCAAAAACTGCCCATAATAACAATAGCAGTCGCTTTGGAAAATTTATTCAAGTAAATTACAAAGAAAATGGAATGGTTCATGGGTATGTAATAAACAATAATAATGTATAATATATAATACACTAAATATAAACTATAACAGAAGTGACCTAAATGCATTTTATAGTGCTGTGGTTCAAAAATACCTTCTCGAGAAATCCAGGATTGTTTCTCAAGGACGGAATGAGAGGAATTATCACGTGTTTTATTACTTATTGGCTGGCGCAAACGAGCAAGAGAAACAGCTGTTGCATTTGGAGAGCTGTGATCGGTACAATTACTTAAATAAAAGTGGTTGTTACGGACTAGAAAATATTGATGAACGACATGAATTCTCGAGATTAAAACAATCTATGGAAATGGTAGGCTTTACAGCAGAGAAGCAAAGACGACTCTTCGCAGTTCTGTCGGCAGTCCTTTTACTAGGTGATTATCAACTCATCCATATCCATGGGCGCCGCGAGAGAAGTACAAGGGAGTGCATTTGTACTCTTTATAATATAATTGGGAAATGGAAAATCCATAGGAAAAAAATAAATCACATAATGTGAAAATAATTTTTTCAATTGAAAATTAAGTGCATAAATATTAATTAATATTTGTAATAAAACTTTGGAAAATCAATTTTAGAAAAATCAATGTTGAAAAACTTGAATTGTCTTAATTGCTATCCAAATTTATTTCAAATTTGAATTCTTCTGAGTGCACCTCCTTGCAAGTAATTCTGTCGGCGCCCATGTCCATACCATATGCATCATTAAATTAACTCTGGATTCTTAAGCTTGTTCTTTTTAAATAAACTTCTTGCTCCATTCATATTTTCTCTTTTTTTCTTCAATGTGGAGAGAAAAAAGAAAGGATGAAAGTGCATCTGTGCTAGAAGTTTAGTTGAAAAGAACAAACTTCTTGATTTAGGTAATGTTGAATTTTATCCGAGAAAATCGTATCACCATCACGACGAAGCTGTAGGTGTTAAAAATCCAGAAGTAGTTGCATTGATATCAGAGCTTCTCCGAGTAAAACAAGAAACTCTGTTAGCTGCACTCACTGCCAAACGTGCAAGAGCTTCCGGAGAGACTTTAGTTATTAACTATAGACTTCCCGAAGCGATTGCGGCACGCGATGCCATGGCAAAGTGTTTGTATGGAGCTTTATTTGATTGGATTGTGTTGCAGGTAATATAAATGCCTTCGTTTATATAAACAATTATGGTTATTAACTGCACGACACATAAAATAATTTATTATTTGTGTTAGGTGAATCATGCCCTACTTTCTAAAAAAGATACTCTCAGAGATCATCAAGGCAATAGTATAGGTGTATTAGACATATTTGGCTTTGAAGATTTTAAAACGTGTAATAGTTTCGAGCAGTTATGCATTAATTATGCGAATGAACAATTACAACATTACTTTAACCAACATGTTTTCCAATACGAACAACGAGAATACAGAAAGCAGGGGATTAGATGGACAGACATAGGGTACAGCGACAACTCTGGATGTCTTAATCTCATCGAAGGGAAACCAAACGGTCTTTTATGTCTTCTTGACGATCAGTGCAAGTTAGTATTATCTCTTGAATACACTTTTTCACAAGTTTTTGAAATAAATATATTTCAAACATTTAACTTTGTTTCGTAGCTTTCCTGGTGCAACAAACGAAACGTTGCTACAGAAATTTAACACTGTTAATAAAGAAAATCCGTTTTACGAAGCGCCACAGCGCCGAGAAGCGGCGTTTGTTGTTCGTCATTATGCTGGTGCGGTCAAGTATCAAGCTGCCAATATGAGAGAAAAAAATCTAGATTTGATGCGACCCGATGGCGTAGTCGGAGTACTGAAAAATTCTTCCCTTGCTTTCGTGCGAGAGTTAGTCGGCGCTGATCCGGTCGCCGTATTTAGATGGGCCATCCTGCGGGCCTTCTTCCGCGCTCATTTTGCGTTTCAAGAAGCTGGTCGAGCACACAGACATGGCAGAGGTAAATATTAAATATTATGATATATTATTTCAACATTATTAAAGCATCGTTTAATGCAAGGAATTAACACAAAAATATGTATCTTTCAGTCGATGGAAACAAGACATCTGTACAAAATAGATACAGGACACCCAACGAGAATTTAATAAGGTAATGTTAAAATCTTTTTAGCTTTCTAATTAAATAACGTTTTGATATATGAGCGATAATAAAAGAGTATTAAACGCTTCTATCTGTAACCTATATATAACAAAGCAAGATATAGTATTAAATTGAGAATTGTGAAGAAGAAAGTGCTTGTGCGCTTGTTTTTTTGGACATGTTTGATCTGTATATTGTTTTATTTAGTATGAATTTACGTTGTGCGTCAATAATACATGCATCACGTTCTGAACTTTGTATTTATAAATTAAAACAAATCTCTTAATTATATTTATATTGGTCATATGTCTTTTATCCCTTTGTAGCCATCTTGTGACGTTGTCGACAGTCAATCTAACTATTAACCGAATTGCGTAAGTGGTCTTTCGATCCACTCTATGTATAATTTTCGCAAATGTTGTATTTTGTTGACATATCCCATGGATTTACAACAAATGAAATTATATTAATGACGATCAATCTCAGCCTTAAATAATGTAGAAAGTGTAAATAATCCATTCTTGTTGAAATTTGTAAATCCATATACTTTTGCTCCAATTATGTGTGTCTATGATTTTATTTCGATTTATGCTTGCACTCCTCGTGTTAGCTATAACTAGAATGCAGTTTCCATGATATTTTTTGTACAATTACATTCTATCATTGTACAATGTTCTTCTTGTTATTGTATCTGGGCATGATTTATGACGCAAAACTGAATTTCCTTTTATACAATTCATATCAGTCATCTTTCATTTTTTCTGTGTTTATATTCAAATCATTCATCAATCGAAAAAACATTCCCTGAGAAATATATATATATATATAATATAATATATATAAAGCTCGGGTACTCGAAAAGAAGCATATTAAAAACGATCGGCTAATAATTTATAAACGATAATTAGGTAATCATAAGGAATGTCGACAAAATAATTAAGAACTAGAAAATTTTTCAGTTCACATAAACATACTCGCCCACCAAGTTATCAGAAGCAACGCAGTGTATGTTTACCACCGGCTACTGCTCCTTCTGCCACATTATCTTCTATACAAACCGAAAACAACGATAATATAAACAACAATCGTCTATCGTGGCCACAATTTAGAAACATTAATCAGACGCAACACCCATCAAACGTTACATCGATGAAGGGTGGTTACATATTACGGGGCAGGGAAGACCAGTCCTATAGTAATAATAAATTCAGACGAGATACTCATACACCGCTAGAGAGAGTGCTTCCAAAAGACGAAGCAAACGTCATGGAACGCGCTAATCAGATTGTCATGTATGTAAAACGTATCGATTCTCATTTAATAAACGTAATTTAAGTTACAGAGAAAAATTACTGATTTATAAATCAAGATTAATACGTACTTTATAGCAATTCCGGGTGGTGATGGGTTTCCTTTTTGTAGGTAATAGCATTTTCGTAAGCTATTAATAGTTAAAACTGTACCGTGGCTTTATTCATTTATCTTAATTTCTCGATGACATATCGCTACATCTTTTGATAACAAAAGAACATTATATATCCATTATAAAACCATTTTTCATTATCATCTTACAGTCTCGATATAATTAATGATGATTGCTGCATGCTGAATGTTTTGCAACAGTTCCTTAAAGTTTTTACCAAAGAGTTGCATATATCTTATTTGTAACTACTATATTATAAAAACCATGAATAATTTATAATATAGAATATAAATATGGCAGAATAGTATAAATTAATATTATTACAATTATAAATTAAAAATGTGATTTTTTTCTACATCAATATTTCATTTGTACTATCATCATAATACTTAAATGTTTCCTATAATATTGGATCAAATATTATCCTTAAGCTTGCTATTTCTTATTATATCTACTATATCATATAAATTTTCTACTATTTCTTATTTCTTTATTCTGTTTGTTAGATATATTTTTGTATGTACATAGATATAGATTTTTTATTATTCATAAAACATACACTACTGATAGAATATAACTAGATTGTAATTCCTTCTCCTGTGTAAATACAAAATTATCTGAAGATTGATACTATTTGTATTGTATTTCTACATACATGATAATACTAAATGATAATAACAGGAGAATGAATGTACATCATATATTGAATATTACAAATGCATATTAGCATTGGAATGTTTACAGGAAAAATAAATCGTTTCGGCCAAGGGAACGTGGCAAGAAAGGTCTGAAAAATCTGCAAACTGTAAAGACACTCGCAGGAAGAACTCAGAGTTACGGTACCGGACCAGGGAAAGCCAGAAAACAACCTATGACCGTTTCTGCACAATTTCAGCAAAGTTTGCACAGTCTGATGGACACTCTGAATCAGGCAAATCCTTTCTTCATCAGATGCATTAAGAGCAACGCTAATAAAATACCAAATGAATTTGATGAGGAAACAGTACAACGACAGCTGCGCTATACAGGCATGTTGGAAACCGTCAGAATAAGGCAGGCCGGTTTCAACGTGCGACTAACATATGAGGAATTTATACAACTCTATCGAATGTTGCTTCCTAAAGGTCTTCTGAGCTCACAATCCGACGTGAGGGACTTCCTACTAACTCTCAATCTCAACAGAGATAATTATCAGTTGGGTACTACCAAAGTCTTCCTCAGAGAATCCGAAAAGATAAAACTGGATATTGAACTTCATCAACAAATTATAACAAGCATTACCACCATACAGAAATGGTTCCGCGCTTGTCTAGAAAGGCGAAAATTCCTTAGATTAAAGAATGCCGTTGTACAAATTCAATCTTTCTGGAGAATGGTTTCGGCACAGCGATTAGCTCAGGTTCTTCGTGCAAGAACCGAAGCCGCATTACATATACAAACTGCCTGGAGGGTGTACAAACAACATAGCTGGTTTAAAAAGCTAAAGTCGTGCGTAATTACTTTCCAAGCGTACGTTAGAGGAAATAATGCCAGAAAGAAATTTATCGAATTGAAAAAACGAAAAAGGCCTCTACCAGATAGAATTCAAGAAGTCAAGAAAATTCCAGAATATAAGGAACTTATATATGATAAAATGTACGCCAAAGATAGTGAAGAGTAAGTATAACACGTATACATGTATGTATAAAACAATATAGAGATAACTTGTATTATTTTTTTGTATAGGTCGTTCGCGGAAGATCGAAGTTTAACAGAATATGGCGAATCACCTCGAAAAGTAGAATCTCAAAATCGACTTACGTCAGTAAGGTAAGTACTAAAGTTTCAATTTCACAGTTAGGTTGTTGCAAAAACTTATCGAGCTCTTTATAGGAGTGATAACGTCTATCGAGACAGAGACAGTACTTTGGATACAAGCATCTCGTATTCCAAACGAAAGCTTACTCCGAACAAGCGAATTTTGCATGACGGAGCGTTGAAAAATACGGAAACGTATAATTTCGATGAGATCACAGATCGTAAAAGTAGTCTCGAAAGTTTAACCAGTCTGAGGAGTTACGAATCTCAAGCTAGTATCAATAGTTCTGAATCGCAAGAAAATTCTGGCTCGAGACCCGTGCCAAGCACAAGAACAAAACGTGGTGATCATTCGGCGGCGATTGCATCAAATGTAAATATATTGAACGCGTCCAGTCGACTCTCTTCAGTGAGTAGAAGAACTGACAGTTCCTCGACAGGATATAGTGATGGTGAAACCGAAAGCGAGCCACCGAGCGCCGTGCAAAGTGCTCCACCTGTTTTCAACACGAGTCTGCCGTTCGTCAGTTCGCGCGACATAAAGTATCATACCACCAACGTAAACCTGACGCACAGTCCGAATTCGGACATTTGGCGTCGTAGAGCAGATTACTCGCCCGCCAATTACAGCGATTATTTTATGCAAGTACCTCAGAAAACAACCGTTACCCGATCTCCTAACGTGTCTCATTACAAGAGTTCAACGGATAGCGTTTTCGAACAAGTCCGACAGGAAAAGCCCAACGAAGCTGCGAATTATAATGTTAAACTCGATACGAGCGATCGATTCGTTCAAATGGAAAGTTTGAGTAATAGGCAACAACGTGGATTTAATGACAACAACGTAGCTGATCGAATGGAAAATATTCCAATATCGCCAACAAAACGAGATCAAACCAAGCACGGACCTATAAAAAATGTCAAAGATCTTAGTTACTTGCGGCGACAAAACTCGGAGGGAGATTCCGCAATGAAAGTCGTAGATATCAACGACGATAACACTTTGAAGAGCACTTTGAAAGGATCCTCGCCAAATGAAAAGAATTCGCGTTCGAAAGAGAAATATGAGCCGGACGTTCCAGTGAGAAACGCAAGACGAAATAGACCTTCGAGAGAGGTTCAGTGTCGATCTATGGGTGAAAGTGTAGTCGAAACTAATACCGAAACACGAAATCTGCTTCTTGGTACAATTAAGGAAAGTGACTTGAATAAAACGACTGTATGGTCTCGGAAAGATTATTCGCATGAAACTACTTCTCGATCTGTTACGGATTGGCCCATGAATAAGAATGAAGCTACATACAAAGTACAGCAGCCCGGTAAACGCATGAGATCCAATGCGATAACGACTCTCGAGCTACGAAGGAGGAACTCCGATCCAGCTACGAAAATCTCGGGTCTAAGTGAGGATAAAATGGGACAGGATACCAGTTCGAATGATCTGAAATTGGCACCTGGCATGAATCTTCTTGAATGGAAAGGTAATAATCTGTTTACTCTAGCTGGTCATCGTTTTCGAAAAGTGGCGAGATTTGCAAAGGACGACGTATGTGTGTGTTGCCACGAGAAAATGGACGCGTTTGTGACGCAAGGCTACAAATGTGTTGACTGTAAGCAGTTGTATCATGTCAAGTGCATTCAAAACGGTGGAGTGTTGAGAATGCCGTGCCTTTTGGCCAACACACCGAACAGACGGAAAAATAGAAAACCACCGCGCACACCGTACGATACTACGAAACAAACGGTCGCGTCCAAATTTAATCTAACTGGCACTTCAGCCTTTTCCGATAGCACGGATAAGATTATTTCCGACGCCAAAGAGTTGGCACTGATGCAAGATTTTATCACCAAGAAAATCTACAAAATGGAGAGTCAAGAGGAGGGACGGAAACCGAGCGAAGTGGATCGTGTTTTCAAGCATGCTCTTAGGAAGTTCAAGGACGACCTGGTGATCACGTATAGCGTCGCCATACAGCAAGGCGTAGAGGGTAACATCAAATACACCGATTTAATCGCAAATTTTCTTCATGTTATGGAAACTGTCTGCAAGCAAGAAAACACGAGGGAAGATTTTCCTGTAACAATGGGCGTGAATGCATTCAGAGGCTTTATGAATGAATTTATGGCTATGGTTAAAACTGAAGCTCCCGAAAAGCAAAGCAAGAGCAAACGGAAGAAGGAGAAGAAGCGAAAACAAGAAGAACCCATACGACATGGCAGTCACATGTTCCAGTTGACTATCATCAACATACCCACCGCGTGTGAAGTCTGCACATCTTTCTTCATGTGGCCTATTGAGCGAGGACTCGTTTGCCAGAGTAAGTAATCCATGTATACAAATTTATTTCGACATTTCTCTTTTTTTAACGATTTAATGATTATAATTAATCATAATAACTATACTTTGTTTTTAGATTGTAAATTGACATGCCACAAAAAGTGCTACATGAAGGCGTCAGCGGAATGTGGCAAAGATGGTTCTCTGCCTGAAATGAATTCGCGCAAAGTATTTGGTGTACCACTGTACAAGTTGGACTGCGGTGATGGCAAAGTACCACTCGTAGTAGATCGATTAATCACAACTATCGAAATGCACGGTCTCTATACTGAAGGTATATATAGAAAAAGTGGTGTCAGTTCCAAAGTGAGAGAACTCAAAATGAAAATGGACGAGGGTGATTTAGAGAAGGTGGATTTCGAGAACTATCAAGTGCATGTTTTAGCAGCAGTGCTGAAAAGTTTCTTTAGAGACATGCCGGAACCGTTGTTGACTTACGAATATTACGACGATTTCTTGCACGCGGCAAATTTGACGGATCCGCATGATCGAATCAGCACGCTCTTCGCCATATTGAAGAAGTTGCCGAAACCTAATTATGATCTGATGGAACGTTTGATTGTCCATCTAGCGCGAGTAGCGCGACATGAGGTAGACAATAGAATGTCATCATCAGCTTTAGCCATCGTTTTTGCACCGTGCATTCTCAGAACGAACAGGACGTTGCCCGCGCAAGATTCTCTTCAAGACGTAGGCAGGCAGACGCGTTGCGTCGAAACGATTGTGCAGGAAAAGTTGAGGGTAGTTAGAGCAACGCTGGCAGACATAAATACCCTCGAATCTGCTTGTCACACAGCGACTCATCGGCTCTCCAGTTTACGATCATCCAAGATCTTCAGTCCAGAGGAGTTGAACGTAACTGCCTCGAGCGTTGCAGGACGAGCAGTTGCGATGGATCGTGACAGGGATCGAGGAGATGAGGAAGAAGCGCTACTCGTCGATCATATACAAGAAATCCAAAAGGAAAAGGATCTCTTGACGTCTACTCTACCCAGTCTAACGAGAGCTTCTTCGGACGATGATCTCCTCTTGTCAGCCACGGATCTAGACGATGGATCTCTCGACGATCTTCTCCCATCTTCTGCTGGTAAGTACCTTCTAAGAATTGATTTTATAATTATGCGATTTGAGCAACAATTTCTCCAGTAAAGCTATTTATGTTCACAAAGGTTTATAAGAGATTGTGCGTTTAATTATTTCATTGTTTTATTAAGTGATTGATTTTTAAAACGATTCTCTTTATTATGAAATGATTAAAAACTCTTATAAGATAGATATTAAAATAGATATATAGATAGGTTTCTAGGTTTAAGATCTTTTACTTTTATTAATCACAGACGGACTCGTAAGGAAGAAGCCCGTTCAAAGGCAAAGTTCAGCAGACAATTCGTTTCCAACGATTATCAATATGGACGATGACATGGTAATGGTATGAATAGCGTTCGCGAATAACATTAATGTGCATTCTAAACGAATATAACAGTCCGATAGATGCGAGATATCGTGTTAGGACAGAGAATCAATAACTTCACTTGCTGGTTCTTTCAACTAATTATTAATGTGTTGAGATGCATTAGCAATTACAAAAGCTTATAGCTTTCGTAATTTGTCGACTCCAAAAATGAAGTTT
Organism: Atta cephalotes; assembly: GCF_000143395.1. NCBI lineage: Eukaryota > Metazoa > Arthropoda > Insecta > Hymenoptera > Formicidae > Atta > Atta cephalotes. The sequence continues at coordinate 4,009,324 of NW_012130083.1, forward strand.
AATTGTGCGACTGAAATGATTCCATTCTGTTATCGAAGTCAGTAGAGATATCTAAAATTATTTCGTACAGTGTATGATTAGGAAAAAACTGCACAAATTTTAACTTTGCCGCATAATTTTATTCACAATGCATTCCTTTCTTTGAAGACTGTCGAAATATTTAGGCACAACGTTTCGTTTGTCTATAGATCCTAAAAGAAAACATTATTAACCGCCGCTTTACACATTTTAAATATAAGAAATGAAAGCACAGAAAAACTAGGAAATATTTAAAGAAAAGCGTACTTTTAATATTATATATATTTACACATACATGTATGTTTTTATTTTAAAATATATATGTATACACACATCATATACATTTTTAAATAAATATATACATGTATATGTATATATTTATAAATATGTGTATATGTACATATGTATGTATATTTGTATGTATATTACATATGTATATATACATATATATGTATATTTTAAGAAATGTCCGCTTATCAAAGTGATGAGGGAGTCATATCGAATTACTTTTTTACAAATTTACGTTCATAAAAATGTAATTTATTGTTGCACCACGTTGCAATTTTCAGTAAACATGTTTTTTATGGAGGCTCTATATGATGTGTAGATGCGCTGTTCCTTTATAACTATTTGTTTAGCATTAATAGATCTGACTTGAAAATCATTTCTTCCCAAAGCATCTATTTGTTCAAGTAAAATCGATAATCGATCGTTTTGTATTCCTATGAGATGTTTTTACTGTATTTCGTTATGATGTTTCGTCTGATGACGACAGTCGATTTAAAGCGTTAGGTTTATAGGCGCAGGAATTTAAGGGACGACCAAGAAAGCAAAAGGAAACCAAAACATAGTTTGTACATATTATACTATAAAAATTTTGTAATAATCTGTTATTGTTGAATTTACACACGAGAGACGTTTAACAAGATTATATTTCTACTGTCGATATTTGTTGTAGGGATAATCACGTCGTTATCGGATCTCTACCAGTTTTAGTTTTTTCTGTGGATCGATTTTTACTTAACGCGTTTTTTTTTCATGCTCAGATGCGTCCCAGAGACATATATGCATACATAAGTAAACGCACACATTACATACAAGTACTTATGTACAAATTCGTGCGAAAGACTAATTAAACTTTTTCGCTCGGAATTTATTTTTAAAAAATTTCGTTTTTAATTTATAAAAAATATATATATATATATATATATATATATACATATATATATGTATGTTA
>NW_012130083.1:4013649-4020091 GCF_000143395.1 Atta cephalotes
TATATATATATATATATATAATATATATATAAGTAATATATATAGTNATGTGTGTGTGTGTGTGTGTGTGTGTGTGTGTGTGTGTGTGTGTGTGTGTGTGTGTGTGTGTGTGTTGTAGGCATTCGCAAAAATGGTCGACGGACGTCAGCGTCGTTTCTCGCACGACGGCACGCTCGAACGAAGAACGACGCGGATCACGTGCACGATGGAGATTATAGACTTTTATTTATATAACAATGGAACAATTTTGAGAGAGATACACGCGTGTGACGTGATAACAAAACGCGCGCAAAGAGAGAGAAAGCGGAGTACATTTTCTCGATTCTCGATTATAGCTCAAATAGGTTTCTCTCTCTTTCTCTCTCTTTCCCCTTCCTCTCTTGTTCATCCCTTACGATTTTCACCTTGTACTCCTTTTTTTCGCTTTACCGATCGCGAACTGCACTGCGATTATTATGCGTGACGAACCGTTCGGCTTTCCGGTGATCCGTCGAAGGTGGAACTCCAGAGTTGGCATTGATTTTCTCCTCGCAGTTCGTGATGAGCCCTTCAAACTTTTTCTCTTTTAACCCATCTTTCTTTTATCTTCCTTTTTTTCACGTTCGGCCGCTAATAAGCGTTCCTAATAACCGAGAATTACCGGTGGGATACCGTGAAATAGATCGTGCATAGAAGCGAACGATTCGATGGGAACCTCGACGAGGACGATAAAAGCGATTCACGAAGCGTAACACCTATCTTACCTCTTTTTTTTTCTTTTTTTTTTTATTCCCGGAGTATCGATGCGACGTCGGAGTGTGGTGACCTCGTGAGTTCACGCGTACGCGGTCGCGCGTAATTGTTCGGAAATCGATACTTCAGGATCAGCGTATTCATCTCTCCGTGTCTCTGGGAATAATAATTTCCGCGAGGAACAAAGAACGTTTCCTCCCGCGTTTCGTTCTTCGTTGATCGTCAAAGAATCCGCGCGCGGAGGATCGGAGTGCCTTGGCTCGGACACGCCGCAGATGAGGGTCGAATCGCGCTTGTAAACGGCAATGCTGTGATCGTCGAATCGGCGATGAAAGGCTTTATAACCGATCGTTTTAAAATAAAGAAAGAAAATAGATAGGAGGGCGATATGGAGGAGAAGAGTTGATTTCTGTACCTCTTCGCTTCCTTTTTTTTGCGCGACGAAGGAAGACGATCGATCTCCGGTCTCATGGGAAAGTCCATTTCGATTGTCTTCGATTCGACATAACGACAAGCCTCCACAGATCAAAACTAAACGGAGATTAAGAAGGTGTCGAGAGCGTTTCTTCGACGTGCGAATGCGACCTTGTTAATCGCGCTAATCATTTTAATTATGCGTGCTTTCTTTCTTTCTTTCTTTCTTCTGAGTTCGAAGATTTACCGATTTAGTTCACGAGTCTATCTCGTTTTACTGATATGCTTGTCGGTGTGCGTGCGCGCGCGCGCGCGCGCGCGCGTGTGTGTGTGTGTGTGTGTGTGTGTCCCCGAGTGTGTATTCGCGCCAGTGGCGTGTAAGGTCATGTATTACTATAGCGTGGGAATGACGGTGAGCGAGATCTATTTCTTCGTGATCGATTGTAATTTTATATAATATTTGTAAGACAAATTAAATATTATGTACAGCATACCTGATAGTAAATAATAAGTATCTACCTTATATCTCTAAAAGTTTGTCACTTTCTTTTCAGGCACCCAGATAATTGGATGAACAAATTAGCGAAATGAATTACCACACAACATTCATCCTTTCACGCTTATCGTCACTATAACGTTAATCTTTATTATTAAATGTGATATATGAAGGCTCTCATAATTTGCGCTTTGAGGGTCACTGAACATTCGGCACGTCGAACTCGTTATTATTAAGCCTGTTATTAAGCTAACGCATATCGTATGATCTAATTAGAATTTCCATCAAATAGCGATGAATTAGCGCGGATAGATTGCCTACTGTGATCGCTCCCTCAACGATATTCATTGCCTAATTAGATGCCGTTTGCGCCACGTTCGTTTGCGCCTATTGAAATCAGTACTATTCATGTAATCGACAATTTTAAGCCAAAGCGATGACTGACAATGAGGCATTTCTCACGACGCTAAACGATATGTATGATGCTCGCTTAATTGACTCCAGTAATAATTCTCGCATAGAAAGAACAATTTTGCTGAAGTATCTAAAAATTTAGCTAAATACAGAGCTGAAAATAAATTTTATTGGCTATCAAAATTATTTAAGACACTCAAACTGTTAAAATTTGTTGTAATATTTCTCATTAAGTTTGAGTTTTCTACATAATTATTTTGACGATCCAATAAAATTATTTTCAGATTTATCCAAATTTTTAGATATTTTTAGCAAAATCGTTCTTGCGGAAAATCTACGTTTATCTCATAACCGCGTAATTTGATAGTGAGTTTTTAAAAAACAACGCTTTAAATCACATCGAGTATCTTGTAGCGAAATATGAAGCTAGACCAATTAAGCGTCGACCGAAATTAACTAATAGTCCTTGAACCATTTTTTATTTTCTTCGACAGCGCTATTTATATCTATCGACAACTTCTCCCTCCCAATTAAGGACGCCGCTTCCTCAGATTCCTGGTGGTGGGTTTGCTGCCGAGGAATGAAAGAAATTCTAAGCGAAACCGTGCCGATCCAGAACCAAAATCCTTCGCAACGGCGACAGAACGAACGGTAATGTTCCCCGGCCGGCAGACAGAAATGAAATTCCAGTGATTTAGTTGTTCGAATTCACGGGCGCGTGTGCACACACACACACACACGCGCGCGCGCGCGCGCGCACGCACACACATACGATCCAAGAGCGGTAAATCCTCCCGAAAAATGGTCCATGTCATTTCTTTTTCCGGTACGTGCGCCGCTCTTTTCGATTTTGCCCGATCGACTCCTATTCGTGAGGTTGATCCCTTTTTATTGGCAGACGATGACTTTTGGTTTTTCCGGCCATTGATTATACACTGTCCTTTTCTCCTCTAAAGGATTTAAATTGCTATTCGTTAACGGACAATTAGATGCATGTTACTTTCATTTCTTCTTTTTCTCTTCTTTCTGATGCACGGGATAATTAATAAAAAAAGTGAAAGAAAGAAGAGGGTGAGAGAAAAAAAGAGATCCACAAAACAGACTAAGATTTAAGAATCCTATTTTGTAACTCTTAGCTACTATAACGATATCGTTACATTGTTTTTGCGCAACTTTTTTACCATATATAAAACCTACGAAACGACAATGTAACGATATCGTCATAGTCATTAAAGTTAGAAATACAAAAAACAGGCTACAAGTCTTAAGCAGTAAGTGAATCAGCCAATCACATGTAAAGTGTAGTTTTCTGTCGTTGATCGATTCACTCACTGTTTCAATCTTATTATTATTATACCTAACTTTTTTTTATGTGTTTCTGGCTTACGAGTAACAGAATAGAGTCCTTAAGCCGACAGTGTCGGTATTACATTGTCACAGCTTTTTTATATAATACTTATATAATGACAATGTAACGATACCGTCATCGTTGTTAAAAGTTACGAGATAAGAGCCTTGGATTCAACCCAATTTGCTAAACGAGCATGTTCACGATCCTTCACCGATTAGTTTTGGAGGCGCGTGACGCCAGCACCTGATAACGTATTACGTCACGAGCAGATCTAAGCGAATTTACGCCTTACAAATTGTACCGCGGCGAACGTGTAAATACAAATCGACTCGACGTGAACGTGATATTGGAAATATCGACAGTCTTCGGCGTGTTGGTCTCAATGTCGACACTTTTATAATCGAAATCCAGACTGTGGCGGTTTCTATTTCTCGTTTGTTGGAACGTAAATTAATACTAACTATTTCCTCGACATATCGAAAGGTTTTTACCCTCCGATGCTTTTTAAATGGAAAAAAAAATAAATAAATAAAATAAAATCGGACGATGGCTGTTCATTCTCGAAAACGAACGATTATCGAGAGTAGCAATCCAACCGCTTGAGAATTCATGGCACGGTCACAATTGTTCTTCCCGGTTCCGCTAATCGAATCGAATTGAATTTTCTTTCTCCCTACGATTCCGGAAAACCCTCGGATTCTTTAGTCGCTGCCACCGAGAGAATCAATAAAAATTAACGATTGATTTGGGAAATTAGGACTCCCAATGTCCCTCGAATAGAGAGAACGATTGCGTCCAGGTGTCTCCTGAATAATGGAAGCTATAAGGTTTTTAGTAGTAACATTAGCGCACGTTTCTATTTGCGTAAGAACGAGTCTCTCTACGGAAGAATAATAATAAAAGGACGACAGAAAGAGAGTGAGGAATTTTTCGTATTCGAGGGAAGCTTCGATCGACGTCAGCTTCATCACGTTTGCAAAATCTCACATTTTGCAAAATCTCGTATGTAGAACAGAAGAGTCTAGTATCCTGATGGATCGCAAATCGGAACCTCTACGTCGATATTTGCCGAAAATAAGCAGAATTGTCAGTATTACGAAGAGCGGTCCATTGTTTACGTATCCATCTATCGTCTATCAGATTGTCGTTCCGATGACTTTTCATTCTGCAAAATTTGCATCTGACAACGAGGTGAATCGAAACGCCGCCGGCTGAAATCCACTTCTCTCTACATCATTCTCGGCGCCCCAATTAGGTCGACGAATCTTCGTGATTATTCAATAGACGTGGAGTATACTACTTCATTTCGAACAACGTGTAACTTAGAGTGTTAAATAAGGAAAAAAATTGAGAGAAAAATTTTTGGTATTTGTAACTAGAATTACATATTTCCATAATTATGGTTATTTCTGCTTTAATGTTAGTAATAATATCTGTGTATAGTAATAATAACTATGTATAGTTCTATCAACAAATATATATAGTTTGCAACTAAAAATAAAAATAAAAACTATGATTATTAGATATTACAGTTATAAAAATGATTGTGGTAATAATTATAGTAATTGCAATTATTTTTATGACAATAATAACTACAATTATAGTTATTTTCTGTTGATAACTTACATATATTTATTGATAGAACTGTACATATTATGAATACAAATCTACCTAAAATATTTTTCTCTTAGTGTCACATTTATTTTAATGTTAGAGCGTACAGGTATCGTTTGATCATAATCGGGCCAACTCCACCGTATTCCGAGAAACAGAACTAAAACAAAGGGCCAGAGTAAATAGGAGAAGCATCAAAGGCTCATATTCTCAGCAAATATATTACAACTGCACATATACATGATTATGTATACATGACGCAATCTTTTCGAGATATTTCAATAAAATATTTTCACTCGCAAATTTTTGGGTTATATTGAGACAGAGGGTAATAAAGAATGATAGAGAGAATAGTATGGAAACCAGGGAGGCGAGTGACCTCTGTGTGTGCGGAAACTTTTGGCGGCGGCCGGCTTCCAGGCAAACTTGTTAAAAATTGATCAAAGGTTAGCCATCTCGTTGGTAGCAATCAAATAGTTACTATCATATGAGATCCCGCCTGAAAGCGCGCGAGAGAAAAAGAGGGAAAGGGCGATTAAACATGCTTGAAGAATAATATGGCGACAATTTGAGAATAATTTAAAAGATTAATTAATTTTTCAACAAAACTATAGTAATTACTTGAGATTGTATAATAAACGCGTGTAATAAAAACAATTTTCGAAAAGGGTGAAATTAAAATTGAATTATTGGAAACTGAAAGATTCGATCTATTAGTATGATTAAAAATGATCTATTAAATAGATTATTAAATAGATTAAAATGCGATATAAATATCACGATTAAGGTTTGATTAGTAATCAGATAAATCCTTTGGTAATTAGTAGATTAAGTTTTTTCAATCAGTAATATCTGCTAAAAAGATACACATTCTTTTATCACACAAAGGGCGACAATGGAGACGAGTAAACGGTGATAGACAAGGGCTGTTTGAGGAAGACAACGTGTATGCATGCGGAATTTTTGGGTAGCAGTCGGCCTCGTTATGCTGGAAAATCTGAAATCGATTGGTGAACCCGGCCCGTGTTGGCGGGGCGTCTGCGCGACGCAGATGTCGACGCAGACGCCGAGGTTGTTCGTCAGGTCGATAGCGCCGAGCTCTGGTTAAACTCTACGAACGAACTTCGCCGATGGTCCGTGAGGAAAAGAACCCTGGTCTGTGGTGCGAGACGAAGAAGGAGGGCGGAGAGAAGTATGGAACGAGTAGTTCTATGAGAGGCGAGAGAGAATGGAAGCAGACAACATCCTTGCTCTTGGGCTCTGCCCTTTCTGTCGGCATTCCGTCGACGAATTAATTACGGATACGCGAAGCTTAGACTTTCATTTAATTTTGTCTTCTATCCCCATCAAAATCGGGTCGAGCCGATCTCTTCACTCTTTTCTTTTTCTCTTCATTTTATCTATCTACCTCTCTCTCTCTC
>NW_012130083.1:4025695-4027185 GCF_000143395.1 Atta cephalotes
AAAATCTCAAAATTATATAATTAGCTCTCAACACTAGAAGTTCCAATCCATTATTGACTGTTTCTATTTGTTAGGTTAATATTATTTTATGGAGGGGAAAGTTACTTCTTAAAAATAACTTACTTTTACTTGAGTTAAAAAAATAACTATTTACCGTTTCTTAAAGAGTAATGATTCGTTACTTTTTCCGTTACTTTTTAATACTAAAACAGATTAAATAAATAATTCACTTTTGTAATATTTTTCATTAAGGTATTATTAATAGCAATAACATTTTTTTATCTTTTTGTAAAATCACAAAAAAATTAAGAAAAGAAGATTTAAATTACTCAAATATAAAAATTTAAAAATTTTGGTTTTATATGGCGAAATTTATATTCTCTTTTCTCGATTTTATGTTTAAATATTTTAAAAATAATAATTTTAATCTAAAAATTATATAAAATATATGGTGGCAATAATGTGACTCTATAATTGATTTTGTGATATTTCAAAATTCAGAGTTGCGTAAGTTAACTTTTTTTTAACTAAGTTAAAAATTAATTTTTAACTAAGTTAAATTAAAGTGTTAACAATCTTGAAAATTTAATATAATTAAGATACAAGTTAATTTGTAATGAAATTAATTGAATGAAAAATTAAATTAATAAAAAAAGTAATTGAAAAGTTAAAAGTTAAATTTGTTTTTTTTTATTTTTTTAATTCAATCTTACAAATAGAGAAAATGACAAATATATACTTCATTTAGAAAATACTCTATATTTTATTTACATGTTTTGTTTATATATACTGTTACATATACTGTTTAGTATATACTCTGTAAATCTGAATCAGTGAATAATCACTAATTACCCAATGACATACTTGGCATTGATAATCAATAAAGTTCAACTAAAAAAGGAAGAATTTTCAAGCATTATATAACTAAAATACTGATATTTGTATGTTAATTTCAATCTTCCAATTTATTGAATTTAAGCACAAAACAAGGTAAATACATATTTCGATGAATTGAAATCAGGGGGTCGATTGTGTAATTTAAAACGAGGTGAAAATTATAAAAGTGAAATTCACTAGAATAATTATAATTTCTGGTCAAACACCTAGTAAATTTGCTCACTTTTGCAATTTTCACCTCATTTCACGCTATTGCCGCGTATTATGTCTGAAACTTAATTTCAAAGAATTAAATAAAAAATTAATAGTTAAATATATAAATGTAACTAAGTTAAGTTAAAATTAATTAACTTTTTAACTTTTATCTTTATTAACTTAACACTACTCAACTCTGTCAAAATTTTATCTATATGCATTAAGTCTCATGAAATTCCTTTTCTGTTTCAAATTCTTGTGATTCGAATCCTAAAATTTTTAAACTGTAATACTTATAAGAATACTTATAAGAATATAAAAATTTGCTCTTCCTTGAAATCTAGTCGATGATGTGTGTGTGTGTGTGTGTGTGTGTGTGTGTGTGTGTGTGTAGTAAG
>NW_012130083.1:4031644-4034405 GCF_000143395.1 Atta cephalotes
TCTCTTCTCTCTCTCTCTCTCTCTCTCTCTCTCTCTCTCTCTCTCTCTCTCGATTTCTTTCTCTCTCTTTCTCTTTGTCGTCTGAGAATCTTTTGCCGACGATGACGAAATAACGTGCAGAATTCGTAAGCAAGATTTCAAAGCTATCACGAAAAAGAGACCGGAGAGCACTCAAGAGAGCTCATCCCGACGATTTTTCCTCTCTCTCTTCTCTATCCCGTATAATTTCCGCTTCGTAGAAACAAAAACGCAAAACTCGGTCTCGTGAAAAGCAATAATATCATTACGATGATATCTCGCGGAAACGATATCTCGCCGCAGAATTAACGTCATAAATAATGTTAATTAATGGCTCCATCTCCAATACAGCGGAACGAATTAAATAATGATCGCTGACCGCGCGTTACTGCGATCTCTCTTTCCTCTCTTATTGTTAGTCTCGTTTACATCTATCCGACAATAATTCCTCTTTCACCGCACTGACCGGCACCCCCGCAATATTTTCCCATTTCCGCCGCTCCACTTTGCACGACCGCCTCGTCTATAGACGCGTCCCTCTTTCCCCCTTGTAAAAACACATTCGCATTTGTCATCGCTGTCGTGGCTGATCTGACGATAAGCCTCGCCATCAACGAACAGAGAGGTGGAGTAACTCGATACATTTTTTATGCAAACGCAACGCAACGTTGTGCCCATAATGCATTTATTATTCATATAATTAACCAAAATAAAATACTTTCTGATTATCATGGTGTCTCGACAATAATACGCATCATTACCACATTGCAGCAAAAATAATATCAATTAAACGAATCTCTCATTACGTTTAATTTTAATTCGCCGATAAACATTTTGAAAATAATTCCATTTAGCAAATAACTCTTTTTTTTCTCCACGTCCGTCGCCGTCGCGCTTCGTAACTTTCCTAGACATGTTGCGCGTAAGAGAAAAAAAAAAGGCAGGGGTCGAGTTCGCGGAAAAATCCCCTCAAAAATTACCCAATAACCAGCGTGACTGCGCACGGGTTGTAATCAAGATCGTCGTCGCACGAAGGAGGAAGCGGCGAGTCACGGGGGAGGAGGGGGAGGGAGGGGGGAAAAGAGGAGAGAGAGAATCCGAGAAAAGAGAAATCCAGTGAAAACGGTTCTGCTCACCGAACCGTTTTCATCCCCTCCTTCCGTTTTCTTCGACCTCAGGCAGGTGCTCCTCTCTTCGCGCGACGTATAATATGTCCGTGCGGTCTGTCCGGCTTGTTTACGACGCGGGCATCGAAGCGAACTTTGCTCCGAGGCAGGGGGTCGAAGGGGGAGGAGGGGATGGGAAATCCGATATAACTGCAGCCAATGCAAGCGCTCGGTGCTACGTTTTCCTAACGTGTACACGAGAGAACACAGAGATCTCACCGGCACTCGACAGTTGCGTCGCGCAAATGCGAAGTGCGAGGCAACCAACGGCACCACTGAGTCGGATGCGGTTCCCGGGAAGCTAACTTTCTTCTCTCGTTCTCCCCGAAGCAGACTCCCGCGATTTACGTGTATGCGTGTATCACACGTGCGTGTGGCATCGTTGCGCCCTTTGCCGTTGGCATCCTTTGCAACGCAACGGAACGACGCCGAGCCCCGGACGACTGAAGAGAAACTCGATTTAATAATAATCTCATTCGTGAGACGCAAACTTGCTATCGCGCGCAGATCGCAGCAATTACGGCGTTTCACGCGCGATTGCACGCGACTCGCATATTTATGCGTACGACGAGTACACGCCGCGATTCAGGAAATGTTTGAGGAGAAATTAAAAAAAGTCCAACGGATACATTACTAATTGTATCTTTTTCAAACGCGAAATTATATTTCCCATCTTCTATTTGGATATCGATAAACGAAATAATTCATGTAACTGTTTCTCCGAATATTCGTTTAATGAATTCCATACGTATTGCAAGGCAATACGTTATGTGAATTTTCCTCGACGTGAATTCTCGCCGAATATCGAGATGTCGTCTAAAAACGGAAACGCGGAAACGAACACTCGCATAATCTCGACGTGCCGAACGTTCGCGAACAATCGTTTGCGATATTAATATAATATCGCCATCGGCTTCGCCGCTATTCGGGACGATTACCTCCATTACCACTATTCCGCGAGTACCGTAGAGTTAACGACTGAAGATCGGCAGATCTCCCCAGTCGGAGGATTATCTCTTCCGAGAACTAATTCCGCGAAAATTTAATATTGAATCTCGCATATATGATAGGCATTCAGAAATTTTGAGTCAGGCACGTATGCGGATAATCGTTAGCGTTTCCGAATTTGACGCTATTATCGATTTATTTGGCATATTCGGCATCTTCTCTTCATGTATACGAAATCAAGCAAGCGTGTAATATCGATTATGCGGTGAAAAATGTATGGATCGCGATTTATTAACGTCCCGTATATTTTCGACATCGTTATCTCTTGATGATGCAAACGTGCAAAATTACATCGAGCATTTTGGTAAAGATTTCTCGCATAATAATACAGTAAATTGATCGCTCAATTGTATATCAAAAGTTACTCGTTAATAGCTGTTTCATTTCATATCGTTATGTCGACGCTACACGACGATAAATAGGTACTGTTAATTTATTTGAGTTAATTTCTCGACATGCATAACAAATTGACCTACATGAGCTGGGATGCATATATATTAAATAATATACTGTGATAAACGAAATGTATGATCAAGAGAGAGAGAGAGAGAGAGAGAGAGAGAGAGAGA
>NW_012130083.1:4034634-4067309 GCF_000143395.1 Atta cephalotes
GAGAGAGAGAGAGAGAAGCGTCCGCTTTCCCAATTATTCTTTCATAACTATAATATTTCATTACGTAATAAACATTTTCTGCATCTTTATGCGTCATTGCATATACAGACCACCCGCGGGTTAATTCGGGGCTAAATACTTTTATCTCTTTAAACTAAACAAAAATGGTTGATATAAACACGTGTCTCGGAATAACTTTCCGAAAAAGCTTTTAAAGCTCTCTTTCCCTCTCACATTTGCCCCGTAATAGTTTTCAATGCAGAAAAAGACGACGGGCAGAGAAAAGCCGAAACTGCATACAACTGCAGCAGCTTTCCTTTTATAGAGAATGTTTTGAGCGACTATTTCGGCAAGTTTTACCCTGCTTGCGGAAGAAGGGAAAAGAAATGGGAAAGGGATCGTTAGTACCTTATTCCGTTCGGGAGCTTTTCAAAACTGAGACTCGCTGCTTCGTGTCTCTGTCTGAAAAGATCTCTTCAGCAACGATAATATCAGGAACAATAGTCGTCCATTTACCGAAGGAGAGCTGAAGTTCCTGCTGTTGTGTGGCGTTGTCCTAGTATTTGCTACGTTGCCATCAAGAGAAAAAGAGAGAAAGAGAAAGAGAAAGAGCAATCCTCTCAATGCCGTCTGTTCAATATCGAAAATTAGGACGAATAATCGCTGCCTTAGAATCGTGAAACCTCCACCAAGAAACGAACAGGGAGCGTCGTGTGAGATGAACGCGACATGATTGCAGGCACCTTGCAACTGCACGGAGTCGAATCGAGATACGAGTAATATGGTCCAAGGGTACGATAAATATCATCCTTCCGGAACTGCGAGACGTTCAACGTCCAAGCGTCCCGTTACTGCACATCTGGCGCTGTCGCTATGAATATAACCTCATACCGGAGCTGACTCCACCCCTGGCACTTTCCTTCGCTTGCTAAACTCCGTTTATCGTTGTCTCCTTTTACCCTTTCAGCCACTGCGTACCTCTCTCTCTCTCTCTCTCTTCTCTCTCTCTCTCTCTCTCTCTCTGTCTCTCTCTCCATATCTCTCTCACATCTACTTCCACGTCGCTTTCGTTCCCAGGAAAGTTTCATCCTGTTTTGCGCCAGGAATGGTGCAGAGAAAGAGAGAGAGAGAGTGAGAAAGAGAGGGGGAGGGAGGAGAAACCTACTAGATCGCCGCCGAAGATGGCTGTATGTCGCACGGTCGCTGCATCACGATCCATGCGAGCCGATCTCCGTGTGTAGAAATAGATGGGGTTAGGTAAAGATAGGTGGTGTCGCGGATGTAAAATCGTTAGATCTGCGCGTGGTATTTCCTCGCGTGACTCCACCAAGTTCCAGGTGATTCCAGGATCGTTCCAGGGTTGTTTCGCGCACTCGCACGGGATCAAATCGAAGCGGAAGAGTCGACAGGATGCGAATGAAAGGTAACGAAAGAAGAAGAGTACACAGGATAATCGAACGCCGCGCCGCTTGCATTTCGGAATCAATTTACCCTGTGTTCTCCAGGGGATACCCCGCCAGTATCCGGGGATACTTTTGTTCGATTCGCCGACGTTTTCGCCGACGTGGGCCGCACCGGGATTGCAACCATCCCCGATACTGAGATCCGGCATCAGGGGAGCGAGCGATACAGGTTTAGAGAAGTTTTAATATGTATTCCCTTGAAAATATATAGAGATATTCCGCGGGCCGAAGACGAAATCCCAGCTCGAATACGAGTATCTCCTCTATAAATATATCATCTCGCATCATTTATCTTTTTTCACAGCTGAATAAGGGCGTTACACACATAGTACTTATCTTTAGCGCGCGAGAAGGTAATTTTATACTCACTGGGAAGATTTATTTTCCTTGGAAAATTATCATCCGTTGTAAGTTTATATACGTGTGAAACGCCAAAAAGCAGCCTCTAAACGTCAAGCCCTGCACCATGGAACAGGCCATTCGTCTTGTCAGCGTTCTTTTACTCGCCGAACCTCTCACCTGTTTCTGACGCTACCGTTTACGCGGGTGCGCATGAGAGATGCTTCATCTGCCGTTTTTAATCTTTCACATTCGCATAACGCATAGTGAACATTCGCCATGATCGTCGTAGGTCGTAGGATGGCGTTTCTATATCATCGCGATCTCGGATACATTTATATCGTCACGTTCACCGCCCGCTCTCGGATCATCGCGCGTACGATCGGATTTTTACGAGATCGTCGAATGAGCGTTGTTTACTTCACGAGAAATTCATTTTGATATTTATAGCATCGACTCTCCACCAATGGTGACCGTCTCCAGTCATTAATTTCTAATGACAATTTCCGCGAACGTAAAGTTTAAAGGGGGAAACGGACATCAAACTCTTATTCCTCGTCATCGAGCTCATTCGCAGTTTCTTTCCTATACACGTTGAATCGCTCTGATCCTCTCAGTCAGGCAACCAGCCAACCAGCCAGTCTTGTCAGCCAGCAAACCAGCCTGCGTCATCCCCTTTCGTTGGACGAATGCAAGGGGGATGACGGACCCGAGCGAAGCCACAAACTAATTACGACCTGAGGCACTGTTGAGAATAGACGCACCGGCGGTTGCACGGAACAGAGGAGCAGTCTGAAGAGGGATAAACGGGCTGGCTTTATGCGAGAGACGACGGCTCGTTGGTATCATTAGTATTCGGTATATATACGAGGCAAACGAAAATCTACCACCTCGTCGCATATTCACGGTTCCCATCTCTCCGATTTTCGACCGGAAACTCTAGCTTTATGAATTTCCGGTTTTTCAATATACTAAAAAAAAATTTCCGGACGACTGTTTAAAATTTTTATGACTTTTCTTCTTGCCCATATCGATTTTCCTCCGGTTTTGTAAAGATATTTTCGGAAAGAGGGTCAGATGTTCTGTGACCTTTTTTTAGCACACATTATAAAATAAATACAATTTTGATAACAACAGTCGATCTCTCCGGTAAGATTGTAATAATACAATTGGCAAGAAAGCTGTCGATTTTTAATGAAACATAAAAAGATGGCAATGCTTATAAAATAATTTAGATTAAAGGCCTCGCACAAGTCAGGTAATATAGAAAAAGTGACTTCGGTCAAATTAGCTGAAATCATGATATTTTTTATAGATTGTGAGATCAAAAGTTTCCTACGCAAAAAAAAATGGATAGATCTTGCTGCAGCACTATTCGAAAGTTGTAATTTGGATCTAATCGAACTGAAAAGTATTTTAATTTGTCAAATTAACTATTCATTTTTTAGTAATATCTTTATGCAAAATTTATACAATTTACTATATGCTTTCAACCACATTTTTTTAAAAAGCAGCTATATATTTTCCTTACAATCAATTAATTCATATTATTATTCTGTGCAGAAAAGTATTAATGTATATACACAACAAGTAATAAGTTAAAAAAACACCAAGAAATAAATATTTTGTTAGAAGATACTTTTTAATCTGATTAGACTCAAAGTAGCAATTTTTAAATAGTACTACAACAAAATTTGTCTATTTTTTATGATTTTGTCGAAAAAAACTTTTGATCAGCATAATTTATAAAATATCAAGCTAATTTGACCGAAACCACTTTTTCATCTGAAAAATCATCTTTTTGCGAAACTCTTTCTCTGTTCATGTCATTGAGATAGTTCAAAAGGATTGCAAGAAATTAACATTTTCACATGATGGAAAGGTGCAAGTAATGAAGAAAGACTACATGAAATTGTACGATAGCTTTACGTTGTAGGACATGTTCGCACGCACGATAACCGTCGGGATATTGTTTGAAAAAAATTAATAACGAATATCGCGTTCTATCCTGGGCTGCAGATGTACAACACACGTCCACGAAAACTCCGTGTCTAATTTGTCGTAGCCGCCGCTGTTACCGCTGGTGGTGTCCTATTCAAGTGGTATGCGCCGACGCAATTAAATCCTTGCGCGCCTAATTGGCCATCTCGTCGTCGTGGACTAGGCTTAATTGAACTGTATGAACTTAACCACGTAATTGTCGCGACAATTTAGAGTACGAAAATTTCACCAAGACCGAGATGGCGTGAGATAAGAACATTACAGAAGAACTAAACGGCTCTCTTATGTTCAACGAATATTATTTTCGCTCGTTAAACCAGGCCAACTACATCGTAGACGGATGTAATATGCTAAAATAAAACAATATCACCCGCGTGTAAGAGGGGGGGGGGGAACATTCCGCGTTCCAATATTAAATTCAAACACATACCGCTTTCGTGGTTACACAAATTAGCTTCTATTTATCTATGTAAGGTCAATTTAGTCCTTCGGATAGATAAATAGATAGCTAAATAATTTGCATGTTTGTAAATTTGTGCAGTCAATCGATTAACGATATATTGTCCTTCCCGAATGACTATTTACCTATTCATAGAATCTTTTATATCTATAAATAGATAAATAGAAATGAAATTGTATGTAATCGCATCCAAATGTGCGGATATCTGCAGAAAATTGATTCTTACGAGGAAATTTCCGCAGAAGTATCTCTCTCTGATTTTGATGAGCTTTTAGTTAATTAAAAGCTCATCAAAGTCGGAACAGGATATTTTCATGTATCTGCTTATTAATATTCCAAACTCTACTTTCCGAACTCGGATATGTGATTATATATATGTATATATTTAATGTTAAAAATTAACGAATTTAAAAAATGGAAAAACGATCAATTATAAATGCAATGATTCACGATATCGTGGAGATAATTTAATATAAAGAAAATATCATCGTACCATCCAGAATTTTTTTCGAAGGCAAATGAGCAATTAATTAATTCTATTATCACATAAATAATTTTTTACGTTAATAAATTGTTTTTTTGAATATTTTATAACTTAAAATATCTCCTTCTCATTTCTTATGTTCAATAGAAAAATATTAGATTTTGTAAATCATAATTTTTTCTGAAGAAAATATAGACAAATTATAGAGTTATTAAAAATAAAATACGTAGTCTTTTAATATTGCTATTTTTGTTATTATTATTGCAATATACAAAATATTTATGATAATTTTCTTAGAAAAAGAAATTTAAATGAAAATTTAAACACAGAAATCTCTTGAGAAATATTGCTAAATATTAATAAAAATATGATTTGAAAGTAGAGTGATATATCGATGTAATAATACATGTGATATTAAACTTAAATAAAAAGGAAAAGAGAAATAATAAATAGGACAAAGAACATAATTCATTAAAATTTACAAAATTGAAAAATTATCAAATATGATAGAGAACGCGATCAAAGTTAGACATTTCGAATAATATAATATATATTCTTTATTAAATCACTTGGCCAAGACACTCCTTTTGGAAAGTCGAGAGGTTCGAGGCTGATGTAATATTTTTCACAAAGTTCTTTACAGTTTTTCTAATTTAATTTAGGAGGGATCATTAGCGTTTCGGACTGATTGTGTTGAAAGTCCGAAAGTTATCGGCGCGCAATCATATCTGAAATAAATTAATTTAATAAAAAATGTATATTGTATTACTCAAAACATTTAACTTTGATGGCGTTCTCTATCGTATTTGATGTATATACGTTGTTACTTAAGTCTTAACAATATTTAAAAAATTATATTACGATTTTTTTTTAAGGAGGAGGTTTAAATTCCCCAATTTTTTTCTCCGTTGAATACACTCACAGTCATTACTTTTGCGTTTCTGTGTTCAAAATTGCCACGAAAACTCGCTCGTAAACGAATTCGATTTCGCAAAAAACACGTGCGCCTTGTTTACAGCAATGGTGGCAAATGAATACTACAGACTGTTCGCGTCTCTTTCGTTAACGATTCACGTGTCACGACGGGTGGGGAATAATGAGAGCACAGTACATGGTCATTACCTGAATCACAGTATAATAAGACGAAATGTGACGAGAAGGGACGCGGAAATGACCGAAAGAGGAGAAGGGAGAAGTTATTGCACGAATAATTGCCTAAGGAACAAGGAATAATCAAGGTTGCCGGATTACGTCACGACTGGCCAATTAGCCCAATTTCTATCGAAAAGATCGATGGACGACAATGCGCCGACAAGGCGGCTTCGTAGCTCCAAAATATATTGCTTGCAAAGAATTTTTCGCAACTTCTCGTTCGTCGATCTTCGTCGGAGGAATTTGGCAAATTTACGGAGGGAAAACAATTCTGATGCACTTTTTTTATTTTTACTTTTTTTCAAGTTCGAAGCCACCTCCTGAAATTGTAAAATGTTAATTTGAACACGTAGACGAGCGAACCGATTTACTGAAAATCCATAAATAAAAAAGTTTGGTAGTATCACTTTGGTAGTCTGGTGAGAAGGGAGAACGAACATCACGTACGATGTTCGGTAATTTGTAGATAACTGTACTTCGTCTTTAACGAACTTCGCCGACGCGAATTTTTGATTGGTCGGCATTCGGTAGCAAAATAATGAGAGTGCGTAGTTAATTAGCACATTAATTTCTGATATCGGGAAGAATTTTTCGCTATGATAAGTTTCATTCGAGAAGTTTTGCAGATTCGATGTTAGATCGGCATCATTTACATACAATGAGTAATATAAATTGACAATAAACATCAAAGACGAAAGTGATGTAATAAAGCGCGTCGTAACACTTTAATAAATGTCACATGATAACTCGCCAATGCCTTATGACCCGTATACAACGAAATGGCGGTCATAATCTATCCTCATTCGGATAAGAATCGGCAGTTTCTCGGAAAGAGAGAATTCTAAAAGTTCTGGCGTCGAAAGTCGACGTAAAAACGAAATAGTCAAACGAGGTGTTGTGTTATATTTCTGTATTCATGGTTAACCAATGAATGATTTTTGAGCGGCAAAAATACCGAGACAACATTATTTTATAAAAACGATCAACAAAGGATTTATTAATTAAGGATTTATTAATATTAAAGGGTTATAAAATTGTCACATTGACTATACAACAATTAGGTCACCTTATACTTGATATGAAAATAGGTTTTATGTTCTTACCCAATATTATGTTCTTATCTATTTCTCATAATCTTTCCTTCGAAAGTGAATGGAGGAGAGCGAGTCAACAGTATAAAAATATTATCGCGTTCCAAGATATTCCATAAAAGATTAAACCTGCAACTAGAGCATTATTACTCAGCAATTATTTACGCGGTCATAAATAATTTTGCGCTACACCTTAACTCGAGAGTCGCAACATAAGAAGGTACTCGACATGGATTTGCTTTTTTTAAATTGTTTTCTCGCCATCCGTCTCCTCAATCCATGGAACGTGAGTTGATCGGTCTGCTTGTGTACAGCGAGACTTCTCTTTTTTTCACCTGTCCGCTCTCCCGATATGATAGTTATAACGTTTTTGCTTTTGTTTAAAACAACCATCAATCAACGCGTATTCAATTACGGTGGAGAAAGGAGGGTTTCAAGCGCACTCCTCGTCTCTCTCAATATTTCTCGCGTCAGCTGAACGTCTGAATTGGAAAAATGAAACTGACGAGTGGAGAATCCACATAATGCGAAGTAAAATAGAGCGTAACTTAGCTCCTCAAGAATGAACTGCTGTATAAAACCCGATCTCCAAAGGACACATTTCGCAAGACGCAAGATTAGACACAATGTTTCCGGTTGCAATAACCCAATCAGAAATGATAATGGAATCGACATCGAATCGATTCGAAGCATCAAATCGACGTCGAATCGACGTCGATTAGATGTCGATTCTATTATCATTTCTGACTGGGAGGCTGCAGGACACGAAAGTTGAAGTTCACCCAACTTCCTACATTTGTGCATCCTACGTTTTGTGTTCTGCAGCCTATAAAACCGAATCTGCATAGGATGTGGATCGCAAATCACAAGATTAGATGTAGTGTGACGTATTTCAGGTCGTAATAAGTCGCAGGACGTACTGAAGTTGAATGAACTTCAATTTTCGCGTCCCACGTCCTGCACATTGTATTTAATCTTGTGACCTACGACTCGCATTCCACGTCCTATGTATAGATCAGGCTTAACGCGATAAACGCCTTCTCTTCATCCTTTCGCCGCTCTGCGTGCGCGTCGCCAATCAATCAAATTATTCTCAAACGTTGTCTTGAGTTACCTTTCGTGCAGGCAGGATATCCCACCGCGACTACCGCGTCGGTCAACCGTGATCCTCGATTGCTTACTTAGACACGTACCGTTGATATATGAGTAACGCGAGGTCGCTATTATACCGTGCCTCTATAAGGATCGGAGCTCGCGATCGATCGTACAATTACGAAGTACAAATACGGATCGTAAGCGAGGAGTATCATCGACCTTTCTCGTATTTCGGCCGTGTACTAACGGGGCCGAATATCATCGAGTGCGCGCGCGTTTGTGCAGATAAGAGGATTGTTTCGATATACCTTCACCCGCCTCTCACCCCTCGTGTCTGCAGGAAGACAACAGGAAGATACTCGTATGTAGGTGGTAGCAGTTATTACTGCAATAAATAGAGCTATTACGACGCGACGCACAGAAAGTTCTCTCGGGGATGCAGCCAAGTGCCTCACATCGTTGTTTATACAACATCCAACGGACACTTGTGCGCCTTCGATTTTCTCGAGAATATTCCGTAATTAATGTCTGCAACGTGCTTACGAGGAAAAATGCCAGCCTTGAACGATCTATCATTGTTTCAACAATCATTGTAACAGATCCCGATGTTACTCGAATGAAATTCTTCGAGTATCTTCTCAAACAATTATTTTGTTTGTTCGTTTAGTAGCATTTTTCGAATTTATATGTTAGTTTATCTTATATGGTACACATCTCCTGTTTACACGTATGAAGAGAAGGAAATTTTTGCTTCGAAATGTTTAAAAATTTAATTAAAAATGTCTGAAAATAATTTTTTAAATCATTAAAATATTTATGTAAAAAATTCAAACATGATGAGAAATTCTGCAAAAAATTTTGATATTTTAGCAAACAGTTCGAATGTTCTACAGTATTATTTTGATAATTGAACAAAATTATTTTTTAATCTGTATCTTATGTTAAATTTTGGATATTTGAACAAAACCGTTCTTTTCATTTTCATGTAATATCGATTACATAGAATGAAGAAAATAAATCGAGCACGTCTTGTAGCTGCAAATACTAACGCATTGCAGATATCATTTACATTGCATTTCTATCAGCCTACATAAATAAGCAAATTGTTCGAAGCCTAGCAATTTGGTTGATCCCGATTGTCGATTTCGGCCGATCTTAATCTAACACTGCCGGTCGCGCATTGAAATTCATGAGGCAAAATCACTCTCCAAATTTCCACGGTCAGACCGATGCTAATTTGCGATGGTGTGCCTTTGCTTATTACTATGAACGTCAATAAACCACTATGATTCGTAAGTACTAGAATTCAAGGAAAATAGAGTTTAATAATTTAATAATTAATCCAATTCCTCGAATAGTCTTTAATGAGTTTCATAAGAATATCTATTTCGTCTTATGAAAAGAAAATATCGCAAATTAAGAGGCTATTCTGTAATCGTTAAATTGTTATTGTGCAGCTTTTTTACAGTATACAAAAGTTGCGCAATGACAATGTAACGATATCAGTTGCAGTCGTTAAGAGCTACAGAATAGGACTCTAAGGCCTAATTTTACAACTCACGATTAACTCTTTTCCAATTCTAGAATTGGAAAGAGATAACATGGAACAAGTTAAACTTCGGTTAAGAGTTAACCGTGAGTTGTGAAATTGGCCCTAAATCCTCATATAGACGCCTGGACAATTTTCTGTACAATTACTGAAGACGCTTATATCAGCTCGCGTTGTCGGAATATACCACGGTGAAACCTGTACTTTGCGCGCCTACTGCATTTACTTAAGTACATTCATACGTAACGAAACGAGCGCGTGCACGTCCACGTTCTGTACCGGCGCGGCGCACGAAGTATGTTTTATGTATTCGATGTGGATTCTGGTTGGCTGACCGCCTGCCCTACATCTGTTCTCGCGAGGAGAGTAAGATAAGAGAGCTCATTCTCTGTAACTGAAAGAAAAGGGAGGACGAGGTGGAGGAGCATTCGAGTACTCAGTCTGTATCCATCTTATTTCGATCCCATTGATCCGACGATATAAACGGCATCCAGTCCAAAGAACTCGCGAAGGAAAGACCGGGCATCGGTCCATCTGCCAATTGTGAGAAACCTTCTCGACCTCTCCTCGTAATTCTCTCATCATCCCACTGTCTCGCAGCTGAATTTAAAAGATCACGTCGAGAGCATAAAGAAGTTCCGTGGCCTCTGCCGTGCTTCATCTGCGAAATATTTCACGCGAAATGGTGTCCGAGTACGAGCGGAACTTTACATAATAAAATTTAACGTAAGAGAGTAAATGGAGAATGGGCTCCGACCGTTTAAGAAATTAAATTCTTTTCTTTCTTTTTTTACACTTGACGCATTTCTTGCGTTATTGAGAAGTCTCTGATGAATCCGTCTCTATTGCCATGACTGACGCGACGAAAAATGCAGATTGGTTGTAAAATACAAGAGGTGTAATTCTCTATTGGACAGACGGGCGGCGAGTGGTTTTCCGACCTCTCGTGAAAAATCTGACATTATAATGAGTTCCGTAGATTCTCGCGTTACGAGAATTATGTCGCGCGGGGAAAGTTTTCGAGGGCTCCTTCTCGCGTATACACGTGTAGTACGTGCTAACGACCTCTAGAATTTTTCTGCTCGCGCGCGCGTATAGTGTTTCATCTTTTATTAAAGTCGATGGGGGGAGAAGCTTGGCGAAGATAGAAAGGGGACTGGCTGGCGAGCCGGTGAGAATACGTTTGGCAGTTTCTATCCGAGTTTATGGACTCCGCGAAGTTTATACGTGGCTACTGTTCACTATCTGTCGACGATACTGGTACCTCGAACTTCATCCGATGATACTCACGAATATTTACTTAATCCGCTGGCTTTCTGACGTCGATGCATTCCCGGCGCCATTACATATTTACATTTTACCTATACATATTCACAACGGGGGAATAGCTCGCGTGACTGCTGATAGCGCCAGTATGTGATTAAACCGAGTAACATATTCTACATGTTATATGACGTACAACGTATCATATTCGAAGTTACGCAAAGAATTTTTCTACGTTATACTTACGACAGGCAAATATAAATGTAAATTTTTCTTCTATATTATTATATTTTTTTTTTCTTTCTTTCGTTCTTTCATTCGTCTCTACGGAGATCGAGTTGGAATACTTCGTTAGTGAAGTATCGTCGAGGAAAGAAACAGGAAAGAAGATGCACCACGTTTTATCCGGAGTCACCAATCGTTCTCTCCACCTTCATCCCGAACGAAGTTTTACGTTCCACTTTTCACCCCATCGAAAGAAATTCTCAGTAGGAAAGAGCTGCCACTTTTTCCGTCTCGAGGACGCTTCACCTTGATCCAGGTAACCCCCGCAAAGAGTGGCTCTGATCGATGGATTCGAGTTCTCAACTCTACTACGACACGCACGAACGGCGATCTCACGACCGCTTCGAAGAAAGCTTAAGTCCGCGCGCGCGCGACACTCGCGAAATTTACGAGCCTTTCATTCCCTATATCCGCGGCATTTATTTCGAGTAACTCTGATGATCGCGGAATAGATTTTTATTCCATCTGTTTGTTCGCGAACGTATCCGGCAAAACCGCGCGCGGTTTGTGCGTCGCACACACAAAATAATGTATACTATGTGCAAGTAATACTTTAAGTAAAAATCCAGCATATATCCAGAAATATATCATAAATTTATCAAAAGTATCAAATTTATTCAAAATATATTATATTTTGAATCCTAATAAGTTTAATATTTCACACAAATGTGTATTCTATAATGTATAACTGTAATTTTATGTATTTAGAATTTTATTAATATTGAGAAGGATCGCAATATAGAATTGAAACATCTATTGTATTATTCGAATAAACATCTTGTGTTTGGCTCTTATCTAGATATTTAATTTTCTTTAATTTATTTCGATAGAGCTTTGTTTAATTAGTTTTAATACTTTAATTAAAAAATTGTAAATTAAAAATTTGATTTGCTTATTATATAAAATCGCTTCTTCGATCAATTTTATAATATTCTTCAAATAATTTCTTATTTTACATAATAATGAGTTTTTCTAAATGTGTAATAAGATAAGATTTTAAGATTATTATCAAGAAAATATTCTATGTTAAAGATAACTTAAAAGGAACAAATTAAATTGAGTAATCACTTTTCTTAGCAACAGAATAATATTTTTCTGTGTGCACGCATATATATGAAAGTGGATAATTTTCCTTTCCAATGAAATGAAGAAATCATGGAAATTAATGGGAATCCGCGCTTTCAATTCGTGTAACTTCGCGATCTTGTTTCTAATGCGGCTTCGCCACAGAAGACTTAAGAAAAGGCAAGGAGAAAAATTTGCAGCGGTCTTGTAAAGAGGGGGTGCGACTTCTTTGCCTCGTAGAATTCCGCTTATGTTTTTAGTTTCGATAAAGTTAGCGTAAACAGTTTTGCTAAATGGACCGTAACTCATCGAACGTGGACTTTCCGTATGGTGCCTTGCAAAAAGTTCCTTAAGCCACGAGCTCGGAGTATATTGCATAACTTGAATTTTTGTATTCCAGCTACGACGCTATGAAGTTAACGCGGAACGCGTGGAACTTACAACCCTGCGAGTTTACATCAGCGAAGTTTTTTATTTTATCTGGATTTTCACGAGAACCCTCGCCTCGGTACTCTGTGAAATTTTTATGCATTACGCACGTCCTAAAAATAAAATAAAAATGGAGTATTCTCGCAACTCTAACTCGAATTAACTCGATTATTTCGATTAAGTGATATGATTTTATCCCTAGAAAAAAAAGATAAAATTCTTCGAATTTCTGCAATTAATCGCTTCATCGATTCAATACATAATTCAATAGGTGATGACATCGACTGCATTCAGAAAAAGCAGCTATGCATTCTTTGATGTGATTTTTCTTGATCTTTAGTTCCTCACTAGATTCAAATGTATATATATCATATAAAAATGTAATTATATAAAAAATTTTACAACAGTTGTAAAGCTGCTTTTTCTGCGGATGCAGAAAAATATGAACAACCATAATTTTGTTGTAAATTTTCAAAATTTTGTTATGTTTTAATCTATAAATTGTGTTGTTCTAATTAAAATTTTCTAATTTTAATCAACTTTTGATTAGAACAATACAATTTTTTAATTAAAATATAACAAAATTTTGATAATTTACACATATCAAACACAAAATTATAGTTCAAAATACCAAGCATTTCTCGCAGCGTGTCCTTTCATTTCTACAAGGCATTTGGAATGAGATTGCGAGGACGAGGAATGAAATGAAAGATGTCTCCGTAAAAAGAAAGGAAACTTCACAGCTATCCGGTAGCGCAATAAAGCCTCGCGTTTCTGTGTCAATTCGACCGCATTATTGTCTACGTGCAGCTAAAAGCGGAGAACAAGAAGTCACTTTTTCCATACGTTTGACATACGCTTGTCATCATCGTCGCGTTTGCATCGTCGACGAAAACATCATCGTAAAGTTTCGAAGGAATATCATTAGGAACGTGCTCGTTGCCGCCGCGGTAAATGTCGCGATAGAGCGCGGTCGTTCTATCGACCCGTGAAAATCGTTGCTGAAACATATCGGCCACTAAAACACTACTACGCGGCGGTGCTGTGCGCGATAACGGCGTTTCTATTTTCCGCCGCTTTCTCGCCACGATGTACTTCGGTCTGATACGTATCCCGCACTGATGGTTTATCTTCTTTTTTCTTTGTCCCATCTTTTCTAGACGTTAGCGCGATATTTTTAACGAACGTTTAAAAATGTACTTGCATTTATGTTGTAGACTCAAATTTAGAAATCGCTTTAATTGCGACTGTGATTCAGCACTTGAATATTTTTATCATTATTTTCGAAAAATCTTTTACTTATATCTCGAGTAATAAAACAAAGGATTGCGAGCAGGTTCTTTAATACTAAATAAATACATAAAAAATTCATTTGTTAAATTAAATAAATACATTTTTTTAATCTAACATGAGACGTTATTAATGTTATAACAAATCGATAATAATTTAAAGTGGTACATATCCCATATAGAGTTTTATCGGTCTAATACTGGGCCAGTGCTAACTGCTATAGTTCAGATACTGACGAACTACTGGTCTAGTACTGGCTAAGTACTGGATGATAACTTGGGCCCATTATAGATGGTACTGGCCCTAGTCATTTTAGTTAGTGATGACCTAATATTGTTTGACAGAACCTTTATTGTCATTTTACAGTCGTAACGTTGACTAAGCGGTTTGTTGTAACTACTGACGACCTGCTGGCGATTCTGAGATAAAGTAAATGAGAATTAGAAATGTAAAATTAAAAAAACAAGTCAATCAGCCATTAACAATATAAGAATTGCAGTAGAATGCTCTTACTAAAAGATATAACTATCCTTGTAATATGTTCACCAATCTCAACCCGTTGAACCAAGAAGTAAAATAAAATTCTCAATTTAAACGTAATAATAATTGTAATGTAAACGATAATGTTTTTATTTATACATTATTTTATTCACCATTTGCAGGCAGCAATGCTTTAAAAATAAATTAACATAAACATTAATATTAAACAGCAGATTAGAAATGAATCGATAATTAAAAAAATTCTGTTATTTAATTTAAAACTGCTACGTTTTAAAATTGATTTTAATAAAAAATTGATTTAAAAATTGCGCATATGTCTAGCATACTCATAACTTAATTCTACTGCAGACTCGAATTAAAACAGTCACTTTGATTGCTACCAGGCTATTTTTGTAAAATAACAATGATAAAATTAAGTTAATACATAAAATATTTTAGTAGGTCAGATACATAAATAAATTGATAAAATATAAATAAAATGATGAAAGTCGATGAAAGAATTACGTCACTTTTAATTTAGATTTAAAACCAGGTTGCACTCTTGATGAGTTAATTCATCTTTATCCGCTGTCATCTCACGGTAAAACCACAATTGACTGCCTGCGATGTAATTATACGATATTGATTAGTGTTAATCATCCTTACCGTGTCGCGACCTTCTCACAGTCAGATTTAATATCCCTCTATGCTCGTGGCACGGATGCGCGATGCTGATGTGATGTAGCCATGGAACGATCTAATTCCCGACTGCACAAGACGTAGTACGTACGTATTGTTAACGGGAGGACAACATCGCAACCACATACGTACACAGAAAGTGCGTTACGTACTTTGTGTACCTCGTAGTCAGATCCGCTGAGTCTCCTCTAACTCTCAGACTCATCGCAAGCTCGATGCTTAATGAAAGCGACACAGTTAAATGAACATCGCTTTAAATGTTATGTTATATACTCTAGCCTTAATCCAGAATACATTTTCACTGTTACGTAAATACGTTTGCGAACACTCGTGAGTATTCTATTTGAAATCGGTGAGTCTTCACTCCCAGATACATCACGGCAGGCCAATAAATATAGATATTATTTTAACATCTTAAGAACCTGTCCGAAGAACTTTGATCCTTTATTCATAAATAAGTTGTACAAATCAAATCTACTTCTTAGCCGTAGTTCCTTAATTCGCGGGCAGATAAAAATAGAAGTTTATAATTTCCATGGCTTTAGGAGACGTTTATTCTGCAAAAAGAGCTTTAAAGGGAAATATTTAATTAGCTAACAAATTTTATCTGATGACTTGTATAATTTGCGGCTTCACGAGAGTTCAGGTTGATCCCGTCAAAGCGTATTTCTGTCATCCGCAGCACGCGCGGCCGTAATATTATCAATCTGTCGAAGACATTTACCCGGATTTGATCTCCACATAAAAAAATAAGAGCATCATAAAGGTACCCACGCTTATTCGATAAAACGATCTCCTCGGAACCACGGGAAGCAATCACGGGCGCTTTTCTCGGCGCGTTTAAGAGTGCGTATACACGCCCTATCGAGGCAAACGTGAAGTTCCATCCAGTTCCATTTCCCTCTATCTCCCTCTTTCTCTCTTTCTCTTTCTTTATCTCTCTTTTTCTCTCTCTTTATTTGAATTATTTTCGAAGCGAAATCGATGCGTCGCGTCGGCAAAATTCGTGCGCATGTTGCATTTTGCATATAAAACGCTATACCGTTACGATTCATTTCTCGTCGTGATACCCTCCACAGTTTTACATTGATCGCCGTGAAATACGTACTTGAACTACACCGAACATCTAAAGAATTCGAATACATTGATCAACGCTAATCAAATCGCTCATATTTATCTAACTGAACATTGTACGCTTTGAAAATAAACGCTTTCAGCAAAGGAAATTGAAGTTTAATATTCGTCTCTATTTAGCTGCTCAAAAATCCGATTTATTTCTGCGAAATTACACTTTTAAATTCATAATGTCGCATTATACCCAATTTGAATTATTTCTAATCATTTCTATGGATCGTTAATGCTTCTACAAGACTTCTAGAAAATTTATCTATTACATTTATCACGTTTCACATATCTCAAACAGTCCATTCAAATTTTTCTATTAATTTAACATAAGATAAATATCACAAATTAGAAAATATCACAAATATTATGTAAGAAATTAATGTAAAAAGCTTATTTTTATTATTAATGTAATGCTAACACAATTTGTAAGCAACTTGTGAAAACATATTTCTTCAGTAAAATTAACATTTATTCATTTATTTAGAATTTACATTTTAAATTTTATTTCATTATGTTAATTATATTATTTAAAAATTATATTATTTTAATTATTATTTTAATATACTAAAGAATGTTGAATATCAATTAAATATAAAATGTCCAAATAATACAATCACATTACATAAAATGTTAAAAATTTAATACAAAAATTTTAAATACAAAGAATCAATTTCAATATGTATATCAAATGTTTCTTATTAAAAAGTAAATTTAAATAAAGTTAAATAATTAACTCAAGAAATTTATTAAATTTGTCTCAAATTTAATTTATTATTTACACTAAGTTCAGTTAATGTGGATGTCACTTTGAAACTGAAACTAATTATAGAAATGTATCGATTTACATTTTATTACACATGGAAGTTAAAAATAACAAAATGTTTAAATTTAACTCAAGGGATTGAGTTAACATTATTCCATTATCTAATGTATGATTACAAAAAACTCGCGAAAATAGACATGATAATTTGATCGATCCAATTGATCTCTTTTAAGAGAGAGAGAGAGAGAGAGAGAGAAATTATAATCCATTAAACTTTTCAACAAAGTTATAAGTTTCTCATCACGAATATTATTTCTAAAACTGGACCGTTCTGTTCAGTATCAATTTCTCGATGACAGTTTTGAGCGCACTAAACGACGTCACGAGGCGAAATATATTCCAATTTTACCAGGACTGTTTCTCGTAATGCAAGTAGTTAGTAGAAAGTTAATCCACGGCGCACACTCGAGAATTTACTTCAGGTTCTGGTTTCTCCACGCTAATCATTTATCCTACTTTTAGGGGGAGGGGGGTCCGCGGTTTAAGAGAAAGTGGATTACCGGAAGTCCCGGTACGACCGTCCCGTTCCGGTTCAATCTCGGTTAAATTCGATCACGTGGCTATTCGGAACGATAAGAGACGATTCAGCGATATAGTCCGCCTTTTGGGAGTGTCTTATCTTCCTTTTTCTCTTTCTTTCTCTCTCTTTTATTTTGCAGTTAAGAATCCAAGAAAAAGCGCGTTATTCCACAACGGTGGCTTCAACGCTAAAAGCAGTTAAATAAAAATCAGTAGTTTTGTTAGTAAGAGATGCAACGGGAAAAACGTATATTCGTATACCGAAGAAGGAAAGATATCCACATGGTAACTTTATTCCGCCTCGGTAGCGACTGTCGGAGAAAAATGGTTTATCGAAGTGCTAGGACATCCCGCACGATCGATATCGGACCCTTGTAAATCTGATCATTCGGTCGCTCGCTCACGACGAAAAAGTCGGAAATAGAAAAATTGCCACGAGATCCATTCGGCTTCATAGGTGCGACTCGCTACATCTGTAATGTCTGTAGAGTTCGAGTATTTGCGAACACACGAGTCATCTCGCTGTCACATGCCACTCCGTTTCATCGAACTCTCGTAACATTATCATAAAATTATTTTAAAAATTCATCATTCATTTCACGTAATAAATTGAAGACTGCGTAAAATTGTCCGTAATAGTTTCATAAACAGAACGTAATTGCAGCAAAACACAAATGCAAGAAACTCCATGTGTCTAGTTGAATTATTCCTTCCTAGCTCCCTTGCCGCTTATCTTAGCGCTATTTTAGTTAGTGCCTATTAATACATATTTAGTGTAAGTAGACTTTGTAATAAGATGATCTAATCCGACTAAAATAATACCTAATTAATCCTTAGTGTACTGTATCCTATGAGAATTACAACTAATATTTTGTAGCGTTACTACCCTTATAGTCATGTGTATATATAGATGATGTAGCTTATATTATTATAAACATGTCTTCGCGAAAAAATGAAAAAAAAGATATCTTAAATGTTTCAATGAATTCTTATTATATATAGTGACTATCAAAAATTTCTGGCGAAGGATAATTTTTAAGGATAATTTTTATTAATCTGTTTTTCAGTTTATGAGTTAATAAAACTATGAGTTAATAAAATTTTTGTTATAATCAACTTGAAAATGCGACATTTTAAATGCTTGAATAACTACTTGTATATCGGATGTTTATTTATAAAGATTCTTTATCCAATTAATAGTACAAAATTTATACTCATTAGTCGAAAATTTTTAGCCGTCACTGTGTTTGAGTGTGTGTGTGTGTGTGTGTGTGTGTGTGTGTGTGTGTGTGTATATTTCTTTTTTATTTTATTCAAAAATAAATATTATATAATAATACAATTTTATTTTCGAATAAAATAAAAATATATAAATATATATGTATCTTTTTATTTAATTTAAAAATAAAACTATATTTCTTTTAATTTTTATAACAATGATAACTTTGAATGTAAGCATATACTTTTAAAAGCAACAGCTTGTAGACGTTTGTATTTCTAGAATAATGTAATTATCCAGAGCAAGGTTAACTTTAAACAAGCAAACACGACGAATTATGTAGGAATAAGCCACAGGATGTTCCGCCTATTCATCGGATTTCACACGTAAGTCTTACGCGCCTCGGAAATCGAGCGAATATTTTTTAGACATATTTTAATGGCCAGGAGTTGAAAGTAGAATTGAAGTGCCTTCTGCTATTAACGGGAGGGCGATTAATGATTGGGCCGTGCGAACGGAACATCTGCTTGCGAAATGGCAGGCTTACCGTGGAAATCGTTTAATCCTGTGTGTATCTTATCTGCTAAAGTGCTAACGTAGCCACCGCTCGCTCTGCTTTAAATGTACATTAAAAATATCGAAACAGGCGTCCCGAAAATTCAACAGAAACTCTTGCCAAATTTTTTTTCTTGGTAACTGGAACCGTCGACGGATCTCTCTCCGTTTTTATTATTTTTATAAAAAAAAAAGAGGAAGAGAGAGAAAGAGAGAGAGAGAAAGAGTAGGGCAAGCTGAGTTTCAATCTCCTCCTCTCTCTTCCCCGCACGTAAGTTACTTTGAAAGATGTGCAAATTGCTCCGTTAATCCTAATCGCGGCGTATAACCGGCGTCGTCTCCAGCGCTTCAATTTTGATCCCGTCTAAATGCGACCTGATTTGCACTGGCACGTATAAAGCACTGTGCACGTGGAAACGCAGAACTTATGTACACATCGCGTTGTGTGAGCACCGAGGTGTTTGCACTTGCGTATAAACAGACGTGTGTACTTACGTGCGGACGTGGAAATCGGTCGCAGTGAAATGACTTTGGGTCTCGATTCGTCGCGATTCCGTTCAAACGGAGCAATTGTAACACTCGAAAATGGCGTAAGAAATCGACGTGATCGATGTCGGCGTCAAAATGGAATTTATTACCATAATCCTTCAGTCCAAAGCTCCTGCCTCGATTTAATTTCTTCGTACCTCGGGTTTATATTCTCCGCAGTAAAATTCCTACGATATTTGAACGAGATATGAAAAGCTATTTACATTGTCGGCATATTCGCAATTGCATTATCTCGCGCGATAACGCGTACACAGCATACGAATACTTGATTAGACACATATCGCTGAAGTGCTCCAGATCTCAAATGGACTTGTAATCAACTGTTTTCGTCTGATGCATCACGGACACACTTGGAGTACGATTGCGCGCGGATTACTACGAAGGGGATAATGCCGAAGGATTGCTGACAATAGGATTAATACGGCATAACGATGCGGAATTCCGTGGACTATGCCAATTATACATCCGGCTTTATGATGCCGTACGATTAGCGCAGTTGTGTAGACGAAGTACGTTAATCTTATCCTGAATGCGCGCGACGTATTGACAGTCTCTACCGCTCAACCTTGTCGTATTATCATTCCATTTATCTCTATTTCAATTTCCAATAATTGTTAACAAAAGACAAATAGAGAGATCACTTAATCCTACGACAGAGACAAAGAGAATCCATAATTTTTTACTCACTCAATATTAAATGCATTCTGAAATCTAGATCTCTTGGTTCAATCCTTTAGTTAATCAATGTTAACTCCATTTATATCGCGAATGTTCGAATGAATTAATAGGAATTAATGTACGTGGACAAAAGAGAGTGACATTTGCCCATTTTTCTGAGTATGTATTCAGATAAAGGTTCATCAGAAAAGTAAAACCATTAAGATTTACGAGATACTAAGAAATAAAAAATATTTTTCTGGGATTCGAGATATTTTTTACATTCTAGAAAATTTTGTTTATATAAATATGTACATCTTTGGAAAATTTATGTTAAATTTAACATATTCACGTATCTCAAGTAACCCACTTACATTTATGTGTTCAAATTTAACAACAAGATGAATGATATGTTAGAAGGTAACATAAATATTATTTTTAATAAATAAACACAAAAAAATATAATAACACAGTTTATAAATAAACCGTAAAAGTATATTTTTCAGTAAATTAACATTTATAATATGTTACCTCAACACATATTTTATTCATTCATCTTAGAATGTTTTACATATAATTTTTACATATAATTTTTATGTTGTTTGTTCATTTACTTCATAAACTGTGTCATGTTAACATTAAAAAATGTTAAATATCAATTTCACATTTATTTAAATAATATAATCACATTATATTAAATTAAAACTCGAATATGTTAAAAGTTCAACACAAAATTTTAACAAGGACTTGAATGGACCGTTTTCAATGCAAATAGAAAACGTTTTTTTACTATGTGTATTTTATATAAAAATCGTGCGCGCAATTTTCATGTAGCTCACGACATTTAACTATCGTGACCTTTGACTACGGAGATAGCAATTGAGAAGAGATTCCCTGGCAGATATCCCTTGAGAACATGATCTCGGAGAAGTATCATATTACCAACCATGGCGAAAACGGGATAACAAGAGTGATCCTAGACCTAATGACGCGTTAAAGGGCCCGGTCGTCGATGCCGTTAATGATTCATCGATCCGAAGGCTTATCTACGCGGAACTCACAGCGATCCGCGATACGGTCGACTATGCCGCAAAGAAAAATGGCACAGCAGCAGAGTTTTTTTTTTTGCAATCCGGGTTGAAAGCCAGACCGTTCGATACGTGTCCTCATATTAGAAGGATAAAGGGCGTGACTTTGTAGACGACATTGAAACTAATGTATGGTAAAGCTGCTATTCAAATTGCGTAGAAAGTAACTGCGAAGTTTCAAAGCTTCGGCGGGGATTAAATCTTCGTAACTTTTAAATGAGAGCAGACGGAATTTTCGCAGTTACCTGTGAGGTAGTTGTAATTTTGCGAGCGACAAGATTATCAGAGTTTAGCGATTAGCGATATCTGATCCGTGAGGACTCGTTGAAGCAGCCCTAGGCTGCTCGCTTGCTTTGTTAACCCAGAATTTGGGGTCCGCTTAATTTCCCGTAAGGCTCAACCCTACTCAAACTAATGAGTCTTGATGTGGCCCGATGCGCCGTATCGTTGTCTTCGAATTGCACACCCCCGTCGACACACTTGAGAACACGGCGCGTGATAATGAGAAGATCGCGTGAGACGTGATAATTAAGCTTCGCATCGAGTCACCGTGTGCCGGCTGGTAGTGGAACAATACAAACGAATCCGAAAAGTCCGCAAATCGAGCCGAGGCATTTTTAATCCTTATATCATTTGCGCGAACCTTCGCGAACCTTCTCGTGCAATTCAATCTAAAACTCTGACGCATAACGTTTCTTTTTAAGCGCGCGTTGTAATTTTTGCCGCGTCGTCGAATAAAAATGCACTTCTCTAATTAACAGTCTTGTTACGAGGCCATTTCAATCACCTAATAATCATGACAACGCGACTTAACTGCGAAGCACATGTTTTACCTCGTTACTGTCGAGGGAACAATAATATGAAATCCTTTTTGTACGGTACAGTGCCTGGAAATTTCATCCATCGAGATGGCGAGTTTCATTAATCATTTTTCAAACATGTCTTCTCGTGTCTCATTAGTGCAATATTTTCAATCGAATCGTATTATTCAATGACTGATCGGTGCCACGGGATAGCGTTGCAACGGGATTACGAACGAAACAATTTCTTTATTTTTTTCTCGACATAACAAAATGTCATCGTGAGACTTGCATAATCTCCCTTTCCCTTCAAGAGATGCTTCTCATGCACTTTAATAACTTCTCGCTCGTTTTCAGGAACAGCACAGTTGACCTTGATGGATCGCGGTATTTTAACGTGTGATTAATTTTCAGCATGGCCGCGTTGCGTTTTAAAGGGGAAGCAGCGTATGTCGGAGGTAAGCTTGACTTTCTCTTCTTTCCTATATCGCAAAATATGTATATTGAATCTACGTGGCGCTGGCACAATATGACGATAAATGAGCCGTGAAGCGTGAAAATTAGGCCCGACAGCTCACGTCCGGCACGTCAATATAATGTCAAGCCCAACCATTTTTGGAGTGGCTCATTACGATAATTACACCTCTGTCTGCATCCTTCACTGCCAGTCGTTGCTCCGCGGAGGTGTTATTGCTATTTTGACGAGCTCGGAGTCGCGTTGCCATGTCAATAACGGCACAACATTACGGTGCGACTTTAAGAATCATAGAATAAAATGTACTTTACAAACAACTGTTCGCCCGATTATTGGACGTTATTATTTATCTTACTTAATGTTGATTATATTCAATTAATTTTTTTAATGGCAGTATCTTGTTGTCGACAATGTCAAACACGTATAGCCAACTCCGTAAATAGACGTAAATGTCATGCTAATCGTTGCACGGTAATTACGCGTCCGCGATATTAACCACTCGAATGTCACGCACGAGATTCGCGGATGAGGGGTGAATTAATGACAATGAAAAGTAACGCGGTATGCAACCGAAAATAATCCGACGGCTCTTTATTCGTAATCTTCGGAGCATTTTTCATCGCGCGCCCTGCCATTTATTCGGGAATACGGCCGCGATGGAGAAAAAAGGAAGAAGCATTGGCGCGTCGTCGGGCGGGACAATAAAGACGATAACGTGGACGATGAAGAGGACAATGGTTGGGAAAGGACGGACAGCGGCAACGCCGGATAATGGAAAGATCATTATTTTCACGAACAAAGTCCCTCGCGCTGTGTCGCGACGACGACGACAGCGACGACGATGACGTCTACGTCGTCTTCGCTTGAACGCGAACGCGAGCGAGCGCATCTTAATTAACGGCCGTCCCAATTAGAATGGTGCTATCCCAAAAGATTCCGGACGCGCTTTGACTTTCCCTCCTTCGAAACTTTATGCATACCGCAGCCTCTGTTTCCACGTTTCCCTCATCTTATCGCGCTCGCGACTCCTTTCTGCTACTTGTTTCCCCGATGAACAAACGTTCGCGTAACAGTGACCCGGTTTCCGTCACTACGACACAATTTAACACCGGCAACACACCGCGTTTCAGGAAAATTGCGGAAAACGGACGCCAGTGTTCGAGGATAATGAAAGAAAGTAGGGTAAAACCGGATATAAGCGAATCAAATGTAGTGTGCTCGCGCTTTGGAGCCCGGCGCCAACAATGAATCATCCACAGAGAGAAGAATAGTACATTATAAGCGCGACGACATCTTGCCCGGAACTCATTGAAGTGTCGGCCATCAACTGATTTTATTCACATTATTATTGAATTCCGTCGATTCCCTCTCCGCGAGAAAGTAGACATTCGATTTTGCTGCACGCTTTAAAGCCAGAAGCACATGGGAAAACGTAAAAAATAAAGCAGTAAGCAGTAAGTGAATTAGTCAATTAGAATAGAGAAAACGTAAGACAATAACCTTACTAAATCTTTCTAAAACTTTTAAAATGAATTGTCATTTTGAAGAGTGAAATGTCATTCTTAGACCCGTCATTCTTTGCACCAAACGTAGATTAACTTTAATCTCGGTTTAATTTACTCTTTACCTTTTTCTAATTCTTAAAACTAGTAAAAGATGAAGAGTAAATTAAACCGAGATTGAAGTTAATCTACGTTGGTGCAACCAGACCTTAAAGATTGAAAATTAAGGCACTCTTTTTCAAGACTTACTCAATTTTCACTCTTTAAAGTGACGGTCTACTCCAAAGAATTTAAAGAGTGTGTTCTTTGTGATCGGCCAATTTGCTTGTTGCTTAGATTTTATGTCTTAAATCCAGTTCCACAACTCACGATTAACTCTTAAGTTTCACTTTACTTTTACAATATCTATTACATTATGACATAATCCTACACTGTTAGAAAAGCTTCCTTTACATGTAAATGAAGCTCGTAGTCATAAACGAAATTAAAAGTAATGAATGATTTAACTGAAAATTAAATTATAGCAGTTACTTAAATGTAATCAACATTAACATGTACATTAAATTTCATAAATTTTCATGAAAAATACGTTAAATTTCATATACATGTACACAAATATACTTTTCAATTGAATCATTAAAAATAAAATTTCATGACATCAAATTTTATGTACTTCATGAAAAATTTCGTGAAATTTATACTTATAAATGTCATGAAATTTTTAACATACTGATAATAAAGTGATACTGAGATGCTCGAGAATTAAAATCTAGATCACCGTCAGTATTCTACGTCAATCCATCAATATTAACCACACACAATAATATTGTATTTGTTAATACTGATATTAATACTGAGTACTTATTGACCGCGTAGGATCACCTTTAACAGAGAGTTCCACAAAAAGATGCCTCATCTCTTTTCAATTCTGCCTTACGCCTTTTTATATGTGCCATCCTATACACAAATTTATCCATGCAAACTTGATCTCTACCTTAGGTACAAAATTATTGGAAGAGGTGCATAGCACTACTGTCCTGTAAACGTGGCGTAATTTTAAGGCGTGAGTCGCGCATTGATAATTTCTCGCGAAACGAGGACAGGACACACAATTCCGTTCAGTCCTCGTCTGCCCTCTCTCGACTTCTCTGTCTTTCCTAGTTGAGCCCGCTGCGCTTCCGCCGTTTCTTTCCCTTTTTGCGCCTCGATTTGTCAGGGATATTAATCGTGAACGCGATAACGTCGTTGCTCGTGCTTCGTGCATGACAAACGACACCGATATGGCGTGCCTGCACGAGCCGTCGCGCCGTTAAAACGGGAAGAATGTATTTATTCTACGTGTTTCACGAGCTTTCTACAAATTAACTTTCCACGAAAATGGATATATAAACGAAGGAAAAAAGGAGCGGCAGAAGAGGAGAAGGGTGCGCAAAATACATCAAAAGTTTTGTGTTTCGCCACATGTTATCCAATTATTCTGGAATCACGTATGCCCTAAATTATCTGATTCCACAGACGTAAACCT
This sequence comes from Atta cephalotes, assembly GCF_000143395.1. NCBI lineage: Eukaryota > Metazoa > Arthropoda > Insecta > Hymenoptera > Formicidae > Atta > Atta cephalotes. The sequence goes on from NW_012130083.1 coordinate 4,060,617, forward strand.
CCGATGGAAAAATTCTACAGACCCGTGGCGCCGTTAATGAGGGGATGCGAGGAAATATTTATTTACAAAATGCACCGATTCATTACGAAAATCAGCGTGCGCTCGTTTACTCCGAATACGCCGAATGCGCCGAATGCGTTTCAAATATAACTGTGAGACGATCCCCTGACGATGGTCGGTTTCATTTTTGCAATACGAAACGCATGTAACGTCTCTTTTCGTAAATTCGAAAATTTCACATCCCCAAACGCAACGCGATGTTTCCAGTTTCGCGGTTGTATTTCCACCCATCGCGACGCTGGTTGTCAATATGCTTGTTGTGTGCCTTGACGGCGAGATTTCGTCGGACGAAGAGAGAGAGAGAGAGAGAGAGAGAGAACGAGAGAGAAGTGTCGAGAAAATTTTTTACCACAGTTATCGGCACTGTTATCAATCCTCGCGCCCGCCTCTTACCTTGGATTATCTCGATAAAAGATAAATTTCGTGGGCGATAAAACTACGCGGGGAAAAATTCGGGATAACCGTCGCGTGGATATCCGTCGCGCGGTAATAAAAGAAAGGAGTCTCTCCGCCATCCCGGTGAGTAGAAAACGCGACAATATGCACTCCGATGCACCTGCAGCTGCGTGTGACACTTACGTTCACATATTTTATAAAACTTTTTTTCTCCCCTTGTACCTACTCTCTACAATAGAAACTCCCTTTATATTATACACATATCCATTTATACATACACATAAGAACCTTTGCTTCGTGTCATATAAACGAAAATACCTATAATCCAGATTAGAGACCCTACTATCAAAGTCTGGACACGAGCCGTTTTATATATAGGGTTTCTAGTTTTAGCAAAATCACATAGAGAAAGAAGAATATATATTTACTATAGTTTTAGCAAAATCATACAAAGAAAAAAGGACATATATTTACTTCATTATTTCTTTTTCTTTCTGTTCTATCTTTTTCTTATCATTCTCTCTCCTCTCCCCCCCCTCCCCTCCCCCCTCCCTCTCTCTCTCTCTCTCTCAGGAGTTGCTAAAACACGACAGATCAATCAAAAGTAATTGTTTCATATCTTGACTTAGCGTTTTTAATTGGCAGAACTAGTGCGCACTCAGTGCATATTAAACCTGTTGTACATTATTCTAATCTAAATATAAAAGTGAGATATCTCAATTGATAAAATGCCCAATGTATATTTTATCAAATAGTACAATAAAATGCATTGAATATTTCGTGGTTTAATTCGTTTCTCTATATTTTTATTAAATGTATATTTTGTATCGATTTGTATATCGGCTTTAAAATGCATTGAGTGCGCATTAGTTCTGCCAATGAAAAACATTATCCCAAAAAACAATGTCAAAATAACATTAAAAGTAAATCGTATCTAACTGATTCTTTAGTTACGATTTATTTCAAGAAAAGTAACTTTTAAAAATCATTTTGAACCATTTTGACATTACTTTGATGTTATAATAACTTGGGCTAGCTTGTGTTCTGGTTGAAATAACTACCTCTTGCTCTTGTCTAGACTACCGGTATTTTCGTTTGTATGCGGTGTATACATGAAGCAAAGGCTGTTAAGGACTAGAGATCCTTCAGCTCAAGTAAGACCCTCAAGTAAGAATCTGATCATAAGACAAACATGGCGGACGATATTTGATTTTGCATTGTAGAGTATAATAAATTATGTAAGATTCACGTTGTCCATTTTATGTACTCTGCAATACACGAAAAGAACAATTTTGCTGATTACTTAATTAGATTTATTTAATTAGATACAGATTTAAAAATAATTTTATTGAACTATCAAAAATAATTTTGTAGAAATCTCAATGATGAGTAATGGTGCACAAAATTTTTATATCCTAGCGATCAATTTGAACGCCCTACATAATTATTATCATGATCTGACACAATTATTTTTAGATTTGTATCCAGCTAAAATTTTAGCTATTTTAGTAAAACCATTCTTTCTGTGTAGTCATTGCCGTCATATTTGTTCGCGAAAAAACTATTGCATGATCAGATTCTTACTTGAAAGCCTCTAATTGGACGGAAATGCAATGAAATCAGAATATTTTCTTCCCGTTAACTTCGGAATTAGAATCAGGAATTTGAGTCGTGGCGCATAGCTTATCTTCTACGACGAGACGGTGGAATTGTCGCAAGCACAAGAGGGAAAACCGGAAAATCGTTTAAGAGTAAATGACGTTTTATTAATGGCCCCCTCGGGTCCCTTCACCGTCGTCCATAACGTCGCGCCGTTAATTCTCTCACAAGAGGGACGAGTTTAGCGCAAGGCACGTCTGAAAGTTTCAGTGTTTCAAAAGCGACACAAAAGCGGAATGTCCAAGCGAGAGAAGATGGAGAAAAAGTGAGAGAGAATAGAACGTACTGATAAAAAATGAATAATCGGCTCGCGCGAGAATGATCACCTGCCGCGCTTTTTGTCGATTCTGCGACAGTTTGTCATGTGTAAAGTTTATCGGCATAACCCAACGGTCGAGAGATGCATAGTTCCGAAGCCGATCAACGTTAACGTTGAACCCAGTCAGGTCGATGCACCATGAAAAGCGTAGGACTTTCCATCGGTGACACGACCCTTCGCTTTGCCTGAAGGTAAAGTGAAGGGCCATAAAAGGTGAGCGAACAGCCGATCAGTTTTCGTCTGCTTCGATCGGCAATCAGGTAATCCCACGGCGTTGTTTGACCTCGTAGAAAAAAGCTACTATTATTATTTATCTGGCGTACTGTAGTTGCTGCTTTAAATAACAATAGAGCGATTTAAATATAATATCTATCCGCACTGACATAAATAATTTTATTTTACTTATATGATGAATGAGAAAAGAAAGAGTAAATGAACTCTCGGTATTTAAAATATTTGTAACAAAGTCAGTAAATGAGAATTATGCACTGTATTCGTGCGCAAGATCATATACATTTAATGCTTAAATTAAAATCTCGAACATTGCGGCTACAATTCATGTCATTCTCAACCCATAATCATGCTTCCACGTTTCAATTAAAGCCAAGTCGTCAGTCTGGCGCCATTCTTAATAATTTATAATAATTACAAATTACGGTGGGTTATTATATTAAAAATGGCATCTAAAGTGACTTAATTCTGATCCGAGAATAGGAATTTATAATGATTATTCGAAGATGGCGAATTATAGCCGAAATATTCGAGATTTTAATTTAAATATTAAATATATATGAATCTTGCGCACAAATTACAGCACTTGATATTCATTTGTTGATTTTATTGTAAACTATATTTTGCATGAGATTCTTGTACATTTGTTTCTTTCGATTAAATAATGTTTATGAGAAATAAAGAAAAGAAAACGAAGATGTAACGTTAATTTTCTAAACATATATAAATAGAGAGCACGTGTAGATGAGAAGATAAGAAAATCCCAAAATAGAAATAGGAATACAAATGAGATCAGTCGATCATCAAGAAGAAAAGTTATACAATTTACCAAATACCGTCGTTCATGCAAATTACGTCGGTGTCCCGTGAACTCGATGTGATACGAAAACTTACTTCCGAAGACGATGGCGGTTAATTTCGGCGAGCGAACACGAAAGTTGGTAACGATATTCGTCTAGATAACGTCAAGCAGAAAATCTCGTTGTCGTAAATAATAATGGACGTCAATCGAAATAGAATCGGCGAATTATTTATTTATTTGTTTAGCTATTAACAAGAGCAATTATTTGTTGAAAATGCAAGTAGAATATATAAAAATATTGGATGTGAAAGTGTAATACAATTGTAATATAAAGAATAAAATAGTAAAAGGGAGAGAAATTTTCAGACTATTAAACTTTTGTCAGTTGAATTAAAGCGAAACAAGATCAGGGACACGTTGTATTGTCTAAATGTCTCGAAGAGCGAGAGCGGTGCAGATACGGAATAGTCCGTTGTGTTGAAGGAGAGGACGAACAAAAGCGCGACGACTGGTATTTTTTCTTCTTTTCCTATTAAATAACCGAGCCCACTGCCACATCAGTCTCCGGGGATAAGATTCATAATCGTAAAGCGGCTTAACATTTGTCCACGATGAAGCGCGTTGGATTTCCATGGTGGGACGAAGGACTCCAAATACATTTCCGCCATTCTGTTCCAGCCAGTCTACTTCAATTTCAACGTTGCATATTGCATAGGTAGCTGAACTACAATATCCGCGAAACATTGTTTAAACGTAGTGTATGAATATATATTCAATTATACAGAATATTTTTGTTAAAAATTTAATTTTCCACAAATGTAATTATATTCTCGAGAATGCGGAAACATAATTTGTATCTCATCCGATAAAGAAATCCCTTTCTCATTACTTATTTCGCGTTTTGCGGAAGAGCTACTTTAATGTGAGAGATTTTTCAGTCACATATAAATATGGGAAACTCGAGCGAGTCTGAGAGTTAAACGTTAGATATATATGTTCGCGAGAGATTAAGAAAACCAAGAGTCCGGAAGAGAAAATGTCGAAAAATTCATTAAGACGAGACCATGTCGCGGTTGAAATCTGCACGTTACAAAATTATAATGAAAACGACGTAAGACTTCGATGTTTGAAATTACGAAGTCTGCTCGCCCAAGAACAGAGAAATTCAGAGAGAAAATAAAATATGGAAATTAAAGCGATGAGGGCAATTACGGAGCACCGAAGCTCTTTAATGATTATTAATGGGCGCGTGATGATCGTGGCGGGTTGGAAAACGCTTCGGTGCGCAAACTGACACGCGGTTACGGATGGAACGCGATGTTTAAAGTTTCCCTAGACGGTTGACAGGAGACAGGACGCGAGTCCGAAGTCGCGTGCCATTCAACCCCCGAGACGAGGAGAAAGGAGAGATGACGATGTCGTGTAAGAAGCGTGAAATTTATCCGTGCTTGCGGGACGAGTAGCAATTGCAGAGTCTTGTCGCCGCATAGGACACGCATAGGAAGCCGGTTGCCGGCGATGGAAGAAAGAAAGAAAGAAAGAAAGAAAAGTCGGGCGAGAAATGCGACGGAGACGAGGACGCGGAATGTAGGAAGAAAAATTCGGAACGACAGAGTTGCGCGACGTGGCGCGACGTGACGTGAAGCGGAGCGGAGCGCGCAAAGCCGTAGGATGGAGCGCGGGGATGGAGAGAAGGCGCGCGGCGGAAAAGGCAGAAGGCCTCGAGGAAGGAGGAGGCTGACTGATCGCCGCCGGAGTAGAGGAGAGAGAGCACGCCTGCGCGGAATCCCCGGGCGGGCGCGGGCAGTGCCATCGGAGGCCCGGCGGTTTCAGAGCTTCGCCCGGGACGACGAACCGCGGACGAGCCGAGTCCGGGAAACCCGGTCGCGTTTCACAGTACGACCGACCGATCCACACCGAGTATACCGTACGTCCGTACGACGAGGGGTACAGCCGCGGGATAAAAGAAAGGGAGGTGGGGAGGGGTGGCCCGATTGAACGCAGGCAGACCGCTTCGTGACCTTGGTGCGCGCGACACTTTACGTCTTCTTCGGGAATAATAAAGAAAAATTTTATCAGTTACAAATCTCTTGCAACCAAGGTTTAGTACAAGAAGGTGGTGTACGGTGAACGCCGCGCGCGAGACTGCCCACAAATTAGACCATCGTATCTCGGCTTCGTTCCGTCACTTGCAATCGCGAATATCCAACAGCAGAGATAATGTGATATATCAGAGTGTTTGAAAAGAAGAAAAAGAAGGGAAGAGGTCGGAAACGAGAGTAAAGGAAAATCGGTGGATGCACAACAAGAGCGCAACGGGGGGGTTGCAACAAGAGGGTTGCAACGACGGGTAACGCGGGAGTATGCGCGGGTCCTAGTAGCACCGGCTGCTGTTGGAGGATGAACGGGACGACGACGGAGGATTATTAAGTGGAGGAGCGCCGAGAGAAAGAGGTGCATCGCGGTGTTCCATGAGATGTCAGTGGACCCGTTATCGGGGACAGTTACGCCGCCGTCGTCGTCGTCGCCGTTGTTGTTGTCGTCGTCGTGATCATCATGAGGAGGTCCTCCTACGTCAACTATTACGTCCTGTGCCTCGTGTGCTGGATCCTACTAGGCATTACCGGTAAGCCTCATTCACGGGGAGATCCCACGGCTTGTCATACAGTTAAAAAAAACATACCTTTCCACTCTGTGACGCGGATCCATGAAACAGATGGCGGCGTCGAGATATCAGGTCGAGGCTCCGAGAGGAAGATGCTGTCAGGAGGGAGGGGGGAGGGGAGATGCTGTAAATAGCGATTACTCGATTCATGCGATACACGTAGATAGACGGGTGGTGATCGAATTATCGAACATCATCGTACAATTTGCGAGGAGGCGGGGCTCGCGGAAACTCGTGCCGCGCGATGGATCGATCAGATTTTGGGGTGTAGCAGTACGTTGCATATCCTCTCCCTCGCGCCCCGCATGCATTTACGAACGTACGTACCGCGCACTCGTGCGCGTTTCTCCCGCTGTCACGAATACCGGCGGATACCGAGTGTGGAGATCATACAGGAGGGGAAGAATCGAGGATACGCGAGAATAGATAAGGACTACAAAGGACGGAGACGACTAAGGGGGGGACGCAACCTCCGGTCCCGGTCCAGGACCGTATCTAGCGCCACCCTTGTTTGTCGCGCCGCAGCATTGTGCCTCTCTCCACACTTGTTCTCTCTCTCTC
>NW_012130083.1:4067329-4081707 GCF_000143395.1 Atta cephalotes
CGGTAACCGGACCGGTACCGGTACCGGTACCGGTACCGGTACCGTACCGTACCGTACCGTACCGTCGTCCGTCGTCCGTCGTCGTCGTCGTCTCTCTCTCTCTCTCTCTCTCTCTCTCTCTCTCTCTCTCTCTCTCTCTCTCTCTCTCTCTCTCTCTCTCTCTCTCTCTCTCTCTCTCCCCTCGCTTTGTCCCCTTTTCTGCTTTTCTTTCTCCCCTTCATACTCTCGACATCTTCCTCTTTGTCCACCTCTCTTCCACCCTGCGAGATCAGCAGTATCGTCTCGATGATTCCGTCATCACGGGACGAAGACGAGGAGAGAGACGAACGCGTCCCCCCTTTCCTCCGTGGCGTCGTTCAGGGACGTGTCTATCGATTTCATCTCGCGCGGCTGCATCACCGCGATGCGGTCGCGCTTTAAAATCTGCTGAAACAGGAGTGTCACAGCGTCGTTCTAGAAAGTGCACTTATGCATTCTGCGAATATATGTTATCTGCGAGAGATAGTTTAGCTACTGCACTCAAGACATCTGGATGGGAAGGAATTGGGTGATTTTTGCATCTCTTTTTTAAACATGAGTTTGATTCAATCTTTCGGAAGCGGAAAGCTTTCTCGAATAACTTGCAAGAAACACCAATTTTTAGTAAAACTATTCCTCTGTTGAATGTAACTTGCCTTTGATTATAGAATTCAGTCTATTATGAATCATAAATTGAGATAAGAAGAGATAAGCTCTGCTTTCGAGTAAAGTGCGGAGATCTTTTACTCCAACGGAAAGAAACGAGAGACCAATATAGGGTTACTTTCTAAAAGCGATTTCCCGATTGAACAGACGACGTGATTCCGCTAAACGTATCAGCGTTTAACTTGACAATCATTCGTGAAGAAATATCTGATGCATTTCGGGTTGAAGGAATGATCTCGCTCCGCGAATCTGCCTCTTCGGTGAGGCGTGATCAATTCTGGGATCCAATGGAACACGAGTGGAAAATCCGAAGCGCCGATCAAATCGGATTATCGCCGTCAAACTCGTCTGCATTTATAGCCGCGCGGAAAAAGCGTCAACTACGACTACTGTCGGTCGATGCAATTGGTTTGCACGGCCGTTCGAATAATTACTCGAGCTCTTGTCTAAGGATCGATGTGTAGTTTGGTTTGCCTCCCCCGCTGGCAGTAAACCACTTTGAAAGTATGCTAACTGCTCTCGACTACGAGAGATACTACGAGGAGTTTGTAGTTTCAGAGCTGGTAATGGCGGGTTTATCCCGACATCACTCTCGCCGATATATTATGCACTTTCGATCCGTATAGTATCTACTCGCGCACAAACGCGTGCAATGATAGAGTGCGCTACACAACCGTTGATTATACTTCGCCACAGTGATTAACCGTTCGTTCCCCCAGAACGGAGAAGTTCGACGTGCCTATCAACGCGGCTGGCGCAACTCGGGGCGTAACTACTGCCTTGAGAGATGCTCCTTACGCGAAATTGCGTTCTCGTAGCACTTATGAAGATTTCTCGACACATAAAATAAATTTGCAGACCGTGATGTAACTTCAACGAGTTCGCAGACTTCGCTGAAAGCGTTCGGGAAATTGCATCTGTCAGAAACTAATCAAATGAACTAACACTTTCTAGTTAATTCTCAATAGTAGATTTTATATCTATCAGTATTATACGAAACTAAATTAAGCATAGAACGAGAAAGATTATCGTACGTATGTTTCATATCTTTTCATGCTTTTAAATCTTATAGTAGGGAAAAAGAATCGGATCGACCTCACAGATCCGTGATTCTATTTCGAATTATGTAAGTCCGTGTGTTGTCGTGTGGAAATTATAAAATCATATCACGTCGGTGAAATAATTCTTCGGAAGCTAAAAAACTGGGATTTATGTGGTAGTTTAGCACACGATGACGTCGTAAAACTGCACGGGCATGCGTACGTGTTGTTCTGACAAAGTGGGAAAGGAAACAGCAGCCCTGCCGGACGCGGCTCGAGTCTCCTCCATACATCGGACGGCATTGTCTCTCGGGAAATATACGATTTTAGATCCGCCTTCTGTTTCCGAGAAATTTACTTCTTCCGTGCTCCCTCCAGTCACCCGCGATCACGTCCTATCACGCTCGATTACGCGGCAGGGAGACACCTTATCGCGACTTATTGCTGCGTGAAGCGGAATAGATTTATAAAGCAATACTTTCTCAGATTTTTATAATAGTTTTCATACCTTGGCAGACACTCTCAGAAGATACCATTCCTTTTACTCTAATGTTTTCGATCGTTTTCGAGCGGATTTGACCCGAAATGGATTGGATTGATAGAGCACATAACGTCATTAATCCAACTTAGATCGATTCAAACCCGTTATGGTCAAAAACGGTTATAACACTCTTTTCATTCAGAATGCCGCAAAGTCGTGCCTCGATAGAAAACGATGATCAAAACGATTCTACTTCATTCTTCCCTATCTTTTTATACCTTCGGTCTATTTCCTCTTCAACACTCTCTTAAATAATACACAACCGAGAATATCGTGTCGCCATTCGGCTTTTATCGGATTCTTGTGGACGAACGTGATTTCCACGCATCCCTCGGGAGTTATGGGAGCGGCGCAAACCGACTTACAAAACGTCGACATGAATAATGCAGACGCCAAGTCGTCCCTTGTATTTATGTCTAATGCCTACCGCGATAAACCTAAGCTCCTTCAGCTATCCATCAATGAGCTTAAACCCTGGTGCGTTACATTGCGAAATTACATGCTTCACGTCGACGTACGTCTCACCGCGATAAAACGTGTCAACTTTCCCTCTTTTACTCAAGTGCTTCTTTGCTTGATTTAATCTCGAGATAAATATGACTGTATTACGCACCCCTGAGGAACAAGATCGCGCGACCTTTGCGCAACTCGCCGCACGTCGACATGAAAAATAGGTTTGGGGCGGCGTAGGCAACATCTAGCGAGCGTCTATTTGTGCCCCCTTTCGTGGTAGGCAAATGATCCCAACGCGGTGGTGAGGGTATGGTAATCTCGCGGCGAACGATAGGGGCGCGTGCGCGCAGCTGCGCAGATTTACATCCCTCAAGATCAAGAGGATCAACTGTGTACTGGAGAAGGACCGGTAGCAGCCCCCAGACACGAATTCGTATCTCCGGCACATTTGACAATACACCACTCGTAGCCGCGCACTGATTGCCAATCTACCTCTCTCAGTTCGCACGGAAACGTGTCGGCCGGATGGATTTGTCGGCTACGGAATCACGGGCCGGCAGTTACAACGTTTCTGGGACGATGTAATTTCGAATGTGCGATAGAGGAAGACTTTTTTATCGCGGCAATTTTAATTGCGAATCAAAATCATTAATCGTCTTTCGAACATTACACAGATCGTTGCGATAAAAACAAATAGAAATCTGAAGAAGATTTAACTTCAGAACTTGATTTTGCGATCCTTTGTTTGAATTTTTGCTCGGAAAGAAAACGGAAGGTTTTATTCTCTCTTAAAATCGAATAAAAAATTGATCGATAAATTCTCGCCATTGTTTACCTTAGCTCGTCGATTAATCATCGAAATTAAATTTGTGATTCATTATTCTGCAGTTTGATTGAAATAATAATTAACACCGTTGCAGCAGCTGTGATTTTCATGCGCATAAGTAGAACAATCGATGCACGATAAAGCCGTACGTACATCTAGAATGAGGTTTGCTTGTACAAGCGATTTCATATTTACTCCTTATCTCGTTGCGCGTTTATCATACTGCTGATCTTAATTAAGCGTAATTATCACCAGCTTTGTCGTTTGTCAAAGTTTCGGCGAATCTTGATAGCACAACGCGAGCACATATGCTCGCTTCTTGCTCGGACGCCTTCGCGGAATTAACAGCATCAGCTATAAACACGATTCTGCTAATTAGCAAAATAATTAGTCGCATTTAGTCAACAGATCAAGTGAAAGGGAAATAGGATAAAGTAACGGCCACAAAATGTACTCCGAGTGAGGAAAACATCTCGGAGCAATTTATTAATTAGCGTCTTAAACATTTCAGTCTGACTCCTCTATACATAAAATATTTCTTTGTCCTAATTGAGGTTTTCACTCTTCGCACTTAGAGATTGGAGACACGTCGAGCGTTCCTCAAATTATGGTCACCGCAACTGCGCTGTACAAATCCGGATGAGCATCCGGGATTTCATGCTCTACCGATCGAACCTTAAGATCGGATGTAATATCGTCAAGGTCGTTGGAACGAAGCCCACGTTGCTCTTTCCCTCTTTCCCCTTGAATCCTGATCCGCCTTTAGATTTCCCAGATCGGAATCCCCGGGATTAGTATCCATTTCCCCCGGGCACGGCGCGGCACTTCGGTGAGGTCTACTCCACGATAGGATTTATTCCGAATAGCGTCGCGAGCGAGCGAGCGAATGCGAAATAGTCCCTTCTCCGAGATCTGGTTCGCCTTATTATTCCATTGCGACAGCTAACATCGCTACCTCCATGTTAATTCGCCGCATAACGTGCCGACGCTAGGTGAGTTATACGGGCGCGTTTTAAAGACGCGTCATTGCGATAATTCATCAGGTATTTCACGCATTCACGACGTATTATATTTTAGCAAAAGAATATACATTTCCGTATTCTCCGCATTGCGCCGTTTTTTTTCCTCCATCTCCGTGATCGCATGTAAACGGCACCACCGTGACACACGCGAGACATTTTTCTGAACACGTTCTTTCAGGGGTAAGTACGAGATCTCATTCGCTGGTGAAGAGATTTGACGGGATTTACACGGGGCCTTACTTCGACTCGAACACTCCAACGAATATCACGGCGCAGTTGGGCACTCATGCTTACCTACCGTGCAAAGTGCGGCAGCTTGGTAACAAATCAGTAAGTTATCTGATATCATATAATTCCAAGCAGAACAACAAGTCACGATAACGTCAAATGACATTAAAACGAATCGGAAATGATAGAAAAATGACTTTTAATGATTATTTTGTAGGTATTTTGACATCATTTTGATATCATAATGACTTGTTGTTCTGCTTAGGATAGGTCTGTTTTTTATATTCCTGCTAGATTACATTAGAATTCTCTTTCTCGCTCTTTCGCCAAATATCAAAATATATCTATGTCACTTTAAGTTCCAAAAGTATACTCTAGTTCAGCCTGTTTTCACAGAAAACAGACATAATAATAACAAAGTTTCGGCATAAAAAGAGCCGTGAGCGCTAAAAATGAAGAGAACGCTCTCTTCTCTCTCTTTCTCTCGGTGGATGAGCGAATATAAACAAAAATTAATTAAATTTTACTAATTACGAGAGACGCTCATGGCAATTTTTATATCTTCATAAAGTTATAATTAATCCTCGAGGATTATGAGGATGTAAGGATGTTATAATTTCATATATCAATACTATCATCACGCTATCATATTTGATCTAATATTTATTCCTGTCATAATCTCCCGCATCTCTGATAAAAGTTGTCTTACGCGTTATGTGTATTGATTACAATTTGATTTATTAACGAGCATATTTGTCAAATAACATAATAATGGCCAAATTCCTGCGTGACAGTTACGACAATGGTACTCTACTTATATAATGACGCTTAAAAAATGCAAGGAAAAATTGTTAAAACTGAGTCCAGGAGATAATTTCCTCGTTTTCTCTCCTGAATATTTTGAAAAATTAGTTATCATAATTTAGCTCAGTTATGATAGTGATAGTTAAGTATTTTAATTAAATATTTGGTTAATATAATCGAGAGATTTAATAATTATTACTAAATAGTTTAACCGAAATTTAGAAATTGTTTATAAAGCTAAATGATTATTACCAAATCGTATAGATAAATATAATCAAACGAATTGGCAAATATATGTAGTTAAATTGCTTACTTACTAATAAATACTGAATAATAATATGGTAGGTATTACTAAATTTATCATAAATATCAAATAATTAGTTTTTTAGTTATTTGATTTAATGAATATAACTAAATTGTTAGATCTTAATTATTGTATGATAATAATTATCTCATTCGAATTGATTTCGTTCAAAATTATTAACAATTTGCTAATTATAGTACACTCAGAGAAAATGACATAAGATATGTTCTTTTTAGCTGAACTTTTGCATAGTTCACCTTTTTTCTTTTCTCTCTAACATGAAAAGAAAAAGAGGAAAGATGAAGTTTAGTTAAAAGGACAGACTTACAATGTTAGCATTTATATAGATGACTACTTATTCAGTCATATAAACTTGATTATATAAAAAACTCAACTTACATGAGAAACTAAATTTTACATGAGAAACGATACTATTTAAGTGACAGTTCAGGAATATCCTGACGATATTTATAAAATATTTTAGACGCTTATTTACTTCAAATATCTGATAATTATTAAATCAATCAATAAATCAATTAATAAATTTTCCAATTTATAATTTTCCCATAATTATCACACGTTCAATTAATATTATTAAATAATTTGGTTTTAAGTACTTAAATTATTTAATTGGACCAACTAATCGTTCATTTTATTTTTATAAATATTTAATAATTATTATCAAACGATTACTATTATTATATTTACTAATACTCATTAAATATTGTGTCAGTACACATAATAAAATACATTTGGTAGCTATTACTAGATTTCTTTCTCAGTATACTATTCCGTTATTCATACGCGGACAAGTTAATCTACACGCATGCGTCCATTCGACGTTATTTTATTATTAACGATGAACTACTGGATTACGATCAACGCATCAAAGCGACGTCCGGAATTATATCCGTTATCAATCATTCGTTTCACTAATGTCCTCGGAAAATCGCCGACCTTGGACAGCGATTATTTCTATCAAAAGTTCACAGATAATAAAAGGTCGTAACTAATATATTTCAATCGTTATCGCGTTCTATTTCCTCCATGTCGGATAACTGTCGGCGACAGATAGCCCACCCACGTATCACGAGCTGTTAAATCGTCCTCCATGATCAGCATTCCCTTTTATCGAATCAATTCGTCCCATTAATAAAATGCCAATCTGCTAATAATTCGCGGTTTATTCCTCTTTCTTTCATTAAGTCTATTCGCGGCGCTTTGTATTTTTTACACTCAACATCTTCTTTCTCTCTCTTTAACATCAAAATATACACATTAACGGATATTCTCATCTTATCGGTAGTCTTATTTTAAGAGCATCTTAAGACACTAAATTACGATAATAAAAAACGATCCTCTAATTGCGATCTTGCTTCGTGACATCTTAAGGTTAAACTTAAGATGATCTTGAATATAAGAACTGACTATGAATACCGGCTTCTGATTGTTTCGTGACATCTTATTAAAACTGTATGGTCTTAAATATAAAACTATGAATACCGACCATCTCTTTTTAAAATTTTGGGGGATTTCAAGCAAACAGATATTTTCTCTGTCTCTCGTGAAATCGGTAACCGGTGAGCAGCGAAGGGATGATTTCGCGGAATGTCTACCGTCGTCGGGCGCGTAATAAAATTACTGGCACGCGTCAGTTTCGAAGGCAGCCCCCATGTCTTTCGTTAACGAACTTTACCAACGTGTACACAAGCGTACCCTGGATTGTACCCGGAATATCCGTCTGTCGCCGTTGGCACGTGGACGAGGACTAAGTATCCGGTAACACGCGACCCGCGCGTACTTGAGGGGCCCGCAACTGCCATCGCCGCCGCCTCGATTCTTATCGACTGGCGAATTAAATGTATTCGTACCTCGCCTTCTTTCGACGCAGTAACGTGATTCGCGGCACCATCTAGATTTCCGTCGGGCGCGCGCAAGCCGTCCGGTCGATGAACGATAAATTAACTGCGACGGGAATGGAAGATTGATCGTCCCCGGAATCGGAACGAATCGAATGTTCTCATTCTTACTTTTTTCCTGCTACTTTTTTTTCTTCATCACTGTATCTTTCTTCTGTTTCTTATACTTGAGGAACTTTCTTTTTTTACGCGCCTCAATTTCATCTGTCTCTCTTTCGAGTCTCTATCCTCTCAGTTGCGAATAATGGCTCGCGATAATCCCGGTGATTCTGACATCAAGCTAATACGATTAAAAGGGACGGTAAATGACGAAGAATAAATCTCTCAGATACATTAAGAAGGAAATTTCTAAAAGCGTTGTCATAAGAATAGACAGGAAATGGTCGATGAATCTCTATGCAAATTAATCAAATTTAAAACCGACGACTGTAAGGGACTATAAAAAGATCTCACGCGTGAGAAGAATTTAATGAATCGTTTAAGACGAACAGAAACAATTCACTTTGGTTAATCCGAAGGTCTCCTGGATCAGAAGAAGAGACTCGCATATTCTCTCGGTGGATAGAACCATGTTCATTCCGGACGAAAGGTTCCAAGCGATTTTCGGGGAGGCGGACACGTGGACGCTGCAGGTGAAATACGTCCAAGCGCGCGACGAAGGCGAGTACGAGTGCCAAATCTCGACCGACCCGAAGAAGAGTCACATCATCAAGCTCAACATCGTCGGTGAGCGTCGTGCGGAAGGCGATTACTCTCGAAATTTTTGAAAATGGAATCTTAATGGGTCTCTAAATCCTTTGGAATGAAATCTTATTCCAAAAGGTTGAATATTGAGCCAGTCTTGAAAAAAGAATGAAAATATTTTCACTCTTAAACAAGAATGAAAATCATCAAAAAAAGGAGTGAGATTTCATTTTTTGAAATGAAGCTCACTCCAAAAAAATGGAATCTTATTCTAAAAGAATGAAAATCTCCCACTCTTGTTCAAGAGTGAAAAATTTCCATTTCTTTTTTTTTAAGACTGGCTCAATTTTCACTCTAAAAGATTTAGAGAGTAGAGTGTCTACGAATAGTCCCTGAATAGAAATCGCATAAAACGATTTTAAAATACTTTTAAAAGTTCTTTAAGAAACGTCTTTGAGATATTTCATAAAGAACTTCGAAAGATACGTTAAAGTTATAAAATGCGTCGATTTTAGACATTGTACTCATTGAGATCTCGCTCTAAAGAATAAAAATTGAGCCAGTCTTGAAAGAGAGTGGTTCAATTTGCAATCTTTAAGAATGAGATTTCACTCTTCAGAGTGAGATTTATTCTAAAAATTTTAAAGAGTATTATTAAGCCAATTATATATTCGTCGTTACAGTGCCAAAGATCGAGATCTTGGGGGACCGTGACATGTACGTGAAAACCGGAAGTACAGTCGCAATACGATGCGTAATAAAGCAGTCCCTCGAGGGTCCGTTCTATGTTTTCTGGTACCACGAGGGCGATCGCGTTCTAAATTATCAACTGGGCAAAATCGACATTCAGACGAAGAGGATCGAACAGGATACGGTGAGCAGCCTAGTGATTCACAACGCGAGACGGGAGGACTCGGGTAATTATACTTGCAGCCCGAGTAACTTGGATAGCGCGAGTGTGCAGCTGCATGTGCTAAACGGTGAGTGGAACATTTTATCGGGACAAAAGTTTGTAAAAAAAAAAATTAAAATTAAAACGCGGGCAACAGTCAGTTTCAACTTTTCTCTTTCCCTAAACTTTTGTGTTACATATTCACTGTTTACGAGATACTTTTTTCACACAGACTTTTAAAAAAAAGCACTTGATAATTAACTCATGTAACAATAACATGAACTTTTACAAACAAATATTTGATAATTACAATTATACAGCGATAATAAATGCGATATGAATACGAGATTACAATCTTCATTGCAACATATCTAATCTCGTTTATTGTTATTTTATTAGATACAAAAATATATGTATTCGATGATTTTCTAGGGGAACACCCCGCGGCTATACAGAGAGGCATCAGTTCAGCGCCTGGTGGCTGTCCCACTCTATGGTGGCTGGCAGGAGTGGTGACACTGTACTCGAGTCACGGCAGTCGTCTATTCGTCCTCGTTCTTTTGATCCTTATGGTTCTTTACTCGAAAAATCCATCTTACATTGCGACGGAACGATAATCAGGCAAGACTGCAAGGATGGTATACGCGTATAATCGATTATCTCCTGCTACGAGACCCCGACTACCTCGAGAAAAGAGATCCTCGATGTTGCGGACCGATTTTCAGAGATCAAGGATAAAAAGGGCGAGGATGAAAGAAAGATTAGAAAGATAGAGAGTAATATACGAGATAAAGAGAAAGAGAAAGATCGGAGGAAAGAATAATGTTCCCGGAGGTAGTATGTTTTTTCTCCGTACGCGTGAAGTAAGAGTTAGAGGTTCATCTCGATTATCGAGACAGTGATCCGGCCGTTAGAAATTAGGAATTAGTTTATTATATGAATTCTTGTTAAATTGCGAGAAGCTGTACGTGCTGGAGAAGCTACGAAATTTTTGACGTTGTCGGAAATATAAATTAGATCGAGCTTGAACAACGGGTAGTTCGTGAACGTTTTGAAAAACTTTCAATTGAAAATCCAAGGCGAGCTGATAATTTTATTTATTCAAACTTATTACAATCTATTTATTTAATCATGTTCATTAGAAATTTTATCCAAATAAAATATTATTTTCTTATTATTATTTTCTTATTATCGCGTTGACGAATTATTATAACAAGATATTATTAAGTTTACTTTATGTTTCTAAAGACGCATTTTATATTTTACATTTGTAGAAGTGTTTCACGTATTTCCCGTTTGTTTAACCCGACAAGGTAGAAAGTTACGAAATCTCAAAAAATGAACGCCCAAAAAACGATCACGATCGCGAGATCCTATCGCGAGGGCGTTGGGTGGTTTCGTAGCACCCATTACAGGAACAAGAAAGCGATAAAGCGACGTGACGAGAAATTTATAGAAAGAAGAGAAACGATGGTAGAAAGGAGAGAGGAAAGAGCAAGGAAGAAAACGAGTGAAAGAGAAACGTCGATGAGCATCGACGTAGAGGAAGAACCGTCACGAGACTGGGGAAAAAGCAGAAAAACTTCGTCCGCGCCGCTCGAATAGAATTGAAACTTGTTCGATGAATTTTCGAAATGCGATGTAATTAATTATATTCGATAGCGACCGATTACAACAAAGCGTGTCTATACTTGACGTCTACCGCGTGATCTGGGATCGTCCTGAGACCGAGCGATCTCGGCCATCGTCTCTTAGACGATTTGTCGATACGCGCGCTGAAAATAAATTAGAATCTTCTTTTAAATTTATCTGTTGGAGAGACTATTCCAAGATCGTATAAAAAAGCAAACTTGACAAGATGGAGAAAGAAGCAGGGATCAAAGTGATCCTGTTAAGAAATAAAAATGTTATAGTTGTTATTAATAACATGACGATAGTACTCGAGGTAAAGAGATAGTACTCGAGGTACTTCATATCAAACACACTACAACTTCACCCATATCAAACCTCTTAGCCACGATATTTCTGCTATTTCCAGCATCAAGCCAAATTTAAAACGAATAGTTGGAATAAATTATTAAATTTATACGGAGAATTTTTATCCGTGCTCATCGCGAATGAGATAAAACGGGGTATCATGTTGGAAATTATCATTGTCTCTATAAATACTTGACCGTTGTCAAAGGCGACAGGTGTCTCGAGACGATCCGCGATAAATTTTGGTAATTAAAGCGCATTGAGTATACACACGTTGATCAAAATATATCATACGTCCGTACATGCACAGGCTAAACTTACCGCGACGCGGGCCGTACAGACTGCCGCATTTTCCACTGACTGCTCCTTTACGCGTCGTCTCGCGGCTTTGGAAATGTCGGAAATATTTTTTTTTTATATATATAGAAAATCGAAGATTTTCCCTTTAGGAGCGTAGAAAAATGAAATACTGCCGATACACTCAAAAAATTAAATACTGCCGATAAAGTCTCTTTTTAATTCTTGGGAGGTCCTTCCAAATATCACAATCTTTTCTATATTACACGTTTATTCACGTTGGACGACGTTAAAGGAAAGGAGACATTTGTTTTGTATAAAATTTAAATAAACGTATTACGTAGTGTGACAAGACACATTTCACGCGTATTCTAAATCGCATATTCAGATCCGCCTTCGATAAACTTCTTTTTTCTTGTATGAGTCGTCAAACGTCTCATCATAGCAATAGGCGTACGAGTACTTTCGATAAATACATTTTGATAACGCATATTTTCATAGCGGTTTTGGCCCGCGGCGTGTCGCCTCTGAGCATGATCGGTTGTATAATTTAGCGGATGAGCGTACGGCTTTCCGGTGGGCGCCCCGCGCGTCTCCCGCGAATTTGCTTTCTTCTCGCAAATACTAGAAGGGAGGGGAGGGAATACTGTTTTTTATAATATTATATATAAATATATATATATATATATATAAATATATATATACAAACGAACAGAAATATATATATGTATATGTGTACGCGCGCAAATACGTTGCACATGGGTGTTGAATATTGAACAAGTTTCAGCTCGCACGAACGAGGGACGCATATAAAGTGACTGCGTACGTTCTCGTTGAGAAAATTCTTGAGGAAATGCTTGAGAGATATCTGATGAAGAAGAGGCGAAGGAATGAGAAAGGGAGAGAAAAAGAGAGACAGAGAGAGAGAGAGAGAGAGAGAGAGAGAGAGAGAGAGAGGAGGAGGGAGGGAGGGAGGAGAAGAAATAATACGTAACGAAAGAACACGAGGACAGCGGCAGGAGACGAACGATTCGTTAGAATATCTACGATTCATGTGATTGTAAATAACGTAACATAGCGTATAAATAACGTAACGTTAATTAATGATATGCCGTACGTGTTACGCTAAAGAAACAAGAAAAAAATAAACTAAATAACGTTACTGTGTAATTTTTCGGATCGTAAAACGCGCATTGGAAATAAGTCTGGCCGCCCGTGCTAACCGGCTCGGGAATCATGCACGGTATCGAGAGGCAAGAGGAATTTCTTATAAGTCTTCTACAATAAGTCATTAACCATCTAGGGCCTCAAATCTTAAGCCATAGGAAATTGATCAATCACAGTCGAATGGGAGAAAAATATAATCGACTGTGATTGATTCGATTTCTTACGGCTTTGGATTGAAAGCTTAGATAATGGCTTATTGCAGAGGGCTTATTGTAGAAAGCCCATTACCGACAAGAAAGAGACGTCACGAACACGTATATAAATACGATGTTCCCAGAAATCGAAATCGTCTGACAAAATTTTCGTTTCGATGGACATTTTATCGCGGAGATAACTCGCCTCACACGGCGTCGTCCGGATGTATAATCGAAGGAGTAGAGATTCTTAACGCCCGTCGCATTTAGCCGCGCGCTTCCGGCGCGAATCGCCGTCAGGCTTATCGTGGAAGATCGGCGTGAAGACGCGCCACGAGGAAGACCGGAAGGCGGACAACACGCCAGGCGGTGCATGCTTTTCCGTGGCGCGCCGTGGTGCGTCCGAACTCCGAGTGTTTGGGAACGAGAAGCGGAGCGCGCACGTTTCCCCGTGATGAGCGCGCTCGTGGATAGCACGGGCCGGCCACACACGCGACTAGATGTAACACTAATTAATGCCTAGCGGTAAGCGAACTAACGGATATAAATGCAGATATATCGTCGGATATAATAGCCAGGCGAGGCGAATGCGCGAGCGGCTGTGTGCGTGCGTGTTGGCGCGACCGCGAGTGCGAGCGATACGGTTGGTGCTTTAAACCGTGTGAGCCTGTTTTTGCGCGAGTAAGCGACGGGAGAGAGACGCTGAGAACGGCGCGAAAGAGTATGAGAGAGAGAGAGAGAGAGAGAGAGAGAGAGAAGAGAGAGAAAATATAAGCCACACGAATACGTACATACAGACACACAATATACACGTACGAACAACACATACACAATGATATACAGAGAAAAGTTCGTTGGACTGACGTATACTGAGACGTTGGTCGAATGATACATTTTAAGATTAAAAAAAGGGTCGATCGGGGACGTAGTTACCTTCTTTATATCGTCTCCGCCTTTCCTTCTTCCCGCGCCTCGCGGGGCCGCTTTTAAGGCAACGAAGAAAAGGACTGAAAAACAGTTCTCTGTGAGGCCACGATTAAACTTTATTACCCTTTTCTCTCTTCTTCAACGCGGGCCTCCCCCTCGCGGGGTGGAAGAAGGAACTACCGCGTTCGTCCTCGTCGCCCTTTTGTTTCAACGCGAGAAAGGAGAAATAATTTAAAGAGAAGATAGCAGGAGAGAAAGAGAGAGAGAGAGAGAGAGAGAGAGAGAGAGAGAGAGAGAGAGAGAAGAGAGAGAGGACGGACGGACGAACGAACGAAACCGACGTAACGAACGGTAACGTACGTACGTTAGTAGTAACTTAACTTAAAGTTAACGTTAACCGGTACGGTAACGAAACGAAC
>NW_012130083.1:4081727-4083262 GCF_000143395.1 Atta cephalotes
GAGAGAGAGAGAAAGAGAGAGAGACGGCGGGACAGCGAAAAACCCAGTCAAGAAACGTCGTCTTATGATCTAATTATAACGTCGTAGAACAGCATTAAAATTTTTGTACCAAAATCTATCTTGTAGTCTTTAAATGTCGCGTCACTTCATTTTCCGTTCGACGTTGCCGATCGCGAACTTATTCTATTTATTTCTAGGTTTTTCTTTTTTGCGAAACACACATCGAGGGAGCGAATAAAATTTGCCAAAAATACCCTCTCGTAAATTCTTCAATCGCTGCGTTAATTAAAACTTCCGGACCATCAATGCGATCGTACACATTTCTTCCTCGCATGTTCGAATAAATCAATTTCTTGTGTATCACGTTTCACGTTTCATAACGTAAACCCGTGAAGTACAGCGCGAGAACGATATGATTACTAATCGCGATGCGGGAGTTTTTAAGAAATTAATATAATGAGCGATCCGCGCCGAACGTAAGAACGCATGCCGACTCTCGAGAACGATTACGAATCCCGAGGTGTAGACGTTAGAGGGTTGTTAACGGTTTTCACCTGGGTTATCAGGATTTTAAGAGTCTTGTTCGATGGTCGGTTAAAAAGTAAATCGAACATAATTATTTAAATATATCCAATTAATAAAATCAATTTATATCATGCATTTATAACCAGAGTTGACGGTTTTTAGCGACGATTTTAAGCGCCAATAATATCAGAATTATATCGCAAATTTTTATTCCTTTTTGTTTGGATTACTTATGTAATTTTTTATTACTTTATTACGTTATTAAGTTTTCTTGTACTTGTTCAAAAAATATGTTTTATTACAACAAATATTAAACATTTTTTTATTTTAACTTGTTAAATATGTTAAATGTTTTAATAAAATATTTATAACGAATGTTAAATGTGATATATGCAAAATATAGTAATTTTGTGTTCAATAATAACATATATTATTCAATCAAACTCTGTTTTTAAAATAGCTCAGGAAATAATATTGTAAGTAATTTTTTATTAAATTTTATATTTAATCTACTTTTATGATTACTATTTTTGTCCATTTAGATTTCGATTCCAAAGAGGAAATATCCAGTAATTTAAACTTTTGGATGCGGCAACCCTTTAGATGGACACCTTATTTCGAGAGTGATGCTTGTGACCGTCCTGACAGTACGATGTGCTCTTACGCGTAGATAACACAAATTAGGTGTTCTTTCCGAGATAATATGCTATATCTAAGAGAGCGATACGACATCGACGCCGTTGTCGTCGTCGTCGTCGTCGTTGTCAGAAGGATAAAAGATGAGTTGGACGCAGTGACCCAGAAATAGATCTCTATCGAATCGGAGATTCCAATTCCGACGTGATCCATCCGCGCCGTCGAACGATCTCGAAAAATTCTTTGTGAAAACGAGAGAACATTCCGGAAATCGATTACGTAGCTCTGTACGTGTGTGTGTGTGTGTGTGTGTGTGTGTGTGTGTGTGTGTGTGTGTGTGTGTGTGTGTGTGTGTGTGTGTGTGTGTGTGTGTG
>NW_012130083.1:4085152-4091001 GCF_000143395.1 Atta cephalotes
GTGTATGTGTGTGAAAGAGAGAGAAAAAGAAAGAGAGATTGAGAACAGGTCACCGTAAAAGGATTTCGAGACGAGCAGCAAGCAGAATGTTATCGAAGAACTTTTTAGACAAGAAACTAGATGTCGAAGCTTGTAAAATGAAAGATTGTAAAATACGCGCGGAGAATGTACATGACTGTTGTAATTTTAACCCTCCACCATCCTTATTCTATATTGATAGCAAAACGATTTGTCGCATATGTAACAAATTTCCTATCTCGACGATGTACCGATAATGATCGTCCGCACATTAACTTTTTTTTCTCGATTGTGGAGGGTTAGAAGAACGAATTGGAGAAACCATTTATCGTCGATCGGCACCCTCGGGACGGCGGACACCTCGTTAACTATGCGGATCACCGATGACATTCGCGAGAAATGCACCGTGCAATCACGCGATTGTTGCACGCGAGCGTTATAAAACGACTCGAGAGGTTCGACGAATCGTCGCGAATTATATTATCGAGAAACAGGTCATTACGTTCGATCTCTTTAGCGAGATACCACACCCGGGTAATTATTTATATTGTCGGACGGATGCGTGCGATCGACATCGTAAATCAAGGAGGTTCGATAAGTCCATCGCGAGCGATTGAGTTCGACAACGTCCTATTAATGTTGAAAGCGAGATCCTACGTTACGGGCGTTTCGTTGATGACACGCGACAGATCACACTATAGTAAGGGGTCTAATTAATCACTAACGCAACACGTCTGCCGATTCGAACGTTCGACGAAGGTGATTTACGGCCGCCGTAAAGGGTGGACTATAAAGGAAATCTGTTGAAGCCGCAGGGAGGAGGAAGGAAAGGTAAAATTTGTCGAGCGCGCGGATAAGCGGATGATCGATTTAAAAAATAAGCGTAAGTTAAAAAAGAAAAATAAAACAGCAAGACACTCTGGAAATATTCCTCGAGATAAGCCTCGTCTCATGGATTCGCGTCTGTATACACCTAAAGCGCTTTAGGGTTTAACGAGAGGAAAATAGAATTAACGAATCTACGAGATGATGCCGAGGAAAGCGAAAGATATTAGTGCGAATGTGAAAAGATGTGCGGTGCAAAAGTTTAAAATATGCGCGTGAGAGGGTGAGAGAATGTGAAAAAGAGGGAGTGAAAGCGTGATAATAAATCAATGTTAAACCCATCATTACCGAACTCGCAATTTCGGGAGACAAATCTTCATTGACCGCCGTTTCTACGTATAAGTTTAGTCTCGTTTTTCGAAAGCTGGACGCGACCACGCCCATTCGGCGCCCGATCGCGGCTGCACGATACTATTTATTGGATTTTAAACGGACGTGGGAAGAAATTTATTCGTTATTCGCATTCGAGCGCGAGCTCAATTCTTTTACCAGCGACAGATGGGCGGACGCGATCGACGTCGAACGGAGCCCCGTCCACAAGAGTACTCTTTACATACCAGTTTCAGCGTTTCCGTTTTTAACCTATTGTGGCGAGAAACGGGACGAAGAGCAGTCCCGTTCTATGTGTGTAAGAACCATAAAAGCTTAATAAAAGAAAAAAAACATTATACTATGAACTTACGGAATACCTAATAAAAGTAAGCCAAACCGTTAAGAACGTGTTTTATTTCTTTCGCTCTTTTGTACATCGCACTGCATATCTCTGCATTGTATTAAAATAATCTGTCTTACATATATATTTAATCTCCTTTCACCCAACTTATGTTCATCATTGTATTATACACAGATATGTGTTGTATAACACATCAATTATCCACGTATATCATTATTGTTTATTTAAAAAAATAAATAAAAGAAAGCATAAATCATGATTTAGTCTTGCGATTGCGTCTTGCGATTTTACACAAACGTTTGGAGCAAGAAAATTTATTAAATCCATATTAAAGCTCTATAACTTAGAATGGAAGCAATATCTCATCAATCTTTTAATTCACTGGATATTATAAGAAATCTTTCTTTTCAAATCACAGAATATTATGAGGAACTTTTTTTCTCACTTAACCTTCTTTATGTTTTCAGAATTCGTATATTGCTTGCACTGTGCAATGATTCTTTGGAAGATGAAGAGATAGACTATACCGATAAATCTCAACGGACCCATCAGCAAAACTTGTACAAACAGCTGGCGATACGATTTAACCGGCGACATTCCCGCACACAACGTCGTCATAATGAAACCTTCCAAACCAAGAGCAGAGAAGAAATTTCTTGCCTGAAACATATCGTTGAATAAAATAAGCCAAGGGAAAACGATTTTTAATTAAATTCTATATAATATCGACTTTCCGACCAAGTCAAAATAATTATTCAAGGAGCATAAAAACAAAGGCAAGATATTAGTGCAATTTATCCTTCATATATAATGATAAAGATTTCTTAATTATTTATAAATGATTTTTAATTATTTTTGCACTAACCAGCGCATCCTTAAAAGCCTTCTCGGCAACGACTTCGGGCTGGACTAAATTTGCCATCTGTGATATGGCTTTTGTTTCTATCGGTTTCGATAGCTCTTCGATGGCATAACCAGGTGTGTCTGTATCCGGTGGTAAACACAAAGTAACAGAAATGTTGTACGGCTGTAATTCCATTGCTAAACTCTCTGCCAAGCCACGTAGTGCGAATTTCGTGCTGCAGTAAGCGGTATATCCAAAAATACCTGTACAATACATTTTCTTCTTTTATATAAATGTTATATAAATGGTATAAAATATTAAATATAAAATATTATATATAAAATGTTTTATGTACGTATGTATAATATTTATGTACGTAAAGCTATAATTAATATATATTAGTACAGATAACTTATTGTGTAAATACCTAGGAGACCTCCTTGAGATGACACAAGTACAATCACTCCTTCTTTGGAAGCTTTCATTCTTGGCGTGACAGCCTTAATGCAGTAATATGTGCCCAAGAAATTCGTGCGCATCATTATATCCAAAGACTTTGGGGTGGTGTCTTCTATTTTGCCTGCAATCGCGAGACCAGCACAATTTACAAGCATGTAAATAGGTCCCATATCATTCTCCAGATCGGCCAGTGCTTTCTCGACGGTTTCATAATCTCCAATGTCTAAAGAAAGATACTCTACCCTTTGTGTATCTTTGTTCTCGCATGCTTGCAATATTTCATGTTTAGCCTTCTCCAAATTCTCCACATTTCTTGCAATTATCGTGACGTTTGCTCCTTTCTTTGCAGCGAGAATCGCCATACATTTTCCAATACCGCTGGAGCCACCGGTTACCTACACAAAACAATATTTTACAAGATAAATACTAGCTCAAAAGACTTAAGAGAGATTTAATATTCAATTCGATATAACTTCACATTCCGCATCATTATATTAAATGACACTTACGACAACGTGCTTCTTCCTGACGTCTTTTATTTTGTTTGTCCAAAAGAAATGTTCGTACACAAACAGAGTGCAGAATATAACAATTGACAGAAGAATAAATCCTATAATACCATACAAGCCAAATATCATCAAGTTATGTTTATGAAGGAGATTATGAAGGAAATCAGAACTAAAATAATCGCGCGAGAACCCCATCTTGCAACATGAGCACGTTCCAACTGATTCTAGGCTCTGAAAAAGTGAATGATACGACATCAATGAGAAATAAGAAATAAATCTTTGACCCAAAGCCTCTGATGGTTATGACTCGTCCCTCTCTCTCATATACCTACAGTGAATAAATTCACGCCATCTGTAATCGTCAAATCAGTACTCTATCTTAATTATCCATCTTACCAAGCATAGAAATATTACGTGTATATATTGTACTTGCGATCACTGAATATTAATTAAAAACTATTGATCCTCTAGGGAAAGTTTTTATGACTATTAATTACTAAATGGGAATTGTGCCCCCGGAGATCTGGAGATAATTAAAGAGCAATGACACTTTTAATTTTTCTTCCTGCATGGAAGATAAGCAAATAATAAATGGTTCAATTTAGTCCAGTCATTATTTCATCATTTTAATATATATTTAAATATTTTAAGTAATTTCAATAAAAATTGTAAAAAGTAAAACAGAATTCACATATAAATTATCAGAAATAAGAAAATATTTTATATTTTTTTTATATTTAATAATAATTTAAAAATAAGATATATGCATATATTCTTATATAATAATTATATAATTTCCATACTCTTTTATGTTAAAATTATTATTCTGTTCTATTTAACATAATACATGTAATTTATCGATTGAATCTTTTCACTTTATAACACATTCCTTAATTGTTTAATTTACAATTTTTATTATATAGGCATGTAAATTTTATCGATAAACATTGCTGATAATAAAATTGCGATTTTGGAAATAAGTCCAGTAAAGTGAAATTAAATTTATCCAAAATTGGTCTCTTGAATAATAAAACTCATTTTTATTACCTCTTATTTTGTTTCTTATTTCAGTCACAATATTGCGGAGAGAACATTAATGCGCAGTGAATTTTTCATGTCATGAGAGTGTCATCTGCAATAACATTTTGTCGCGGTGTCATCTTTTCTCACACACCAGCGGCAATTCAACTACGATTAAAAATTTCACTGAAGTAAACAATATATTGTATAAATTCTTTAGCAAAATTGTTATACTTCATCGCATTCGACTACTCACCTGACCAAAATAAAAATTAGAGTATAAATCGAATACAAGAAAGGAAAGAGTACCTAATAAAAACGTATACAAAGCTTCTAAGAGACAAAAATTGAGACAGTGAAACATAAAAGAAGCGCAAGCCTTTCTCAATTTTCACATCCAGAAGCTTCGTTTACGCTTTTGTTACTATCTCCTTATGTTCAACTTACATTCAACTTTTATTTTCGCCAGGATTCATTTGCTTCGACCTCTATTTGTCATCAAAGATTTTGTGTCTCTTTCTCTCACTCATTAACGGATAATTAAAATACTTCAAAGTCAGCTAGATAACGTTTTTTCATTATTTGTACATTTTATTGTAATGAAATAAAAACTGCACGTAAACTTGAGATTAGAATTTTTACTGAATTTATCGCTGCGTAGTATCGAACTGATATTACGACCGACTGCATTACCGACCGTTTCTCGGTTCACAAGCTAAATTCCCTTGGAAATTGCTTAGGAAAATCGATTCACCGAGAAAATTATGGAGGATTTTTTCTCAACAAAACTATTTTATTTCTCTTACTCGATATTTATACAAAGCATAAAAATGAAAGAAGGCTGAGAACCCAATCCATATTGCACACATCGATTCTACGCGGTGCTATTCTGGTTATATATGAATAGGCGCCAAGGGACGATCTCTCGGAACCTCCCCTCGTTAAGGGTGTCTACACTTGCTTCTCCGGTATCCAAAGATATTCTAATGGTGGTAAAACAGTGTTCTACATTCGAGATATACTATGGGAATTAGAAAGAAATGTACATTTAATCATGACAGCATTGTATTTCTGTAAAATCAACAAGAAACCTCGCGAAAATAGAAGCAATTCTACGTGTAACATGTGTAGATTAGTGCGTACATGTGTGATTGCATGCATCCACAAGCGCTCAGTCATCAATGTAGTCAGAATCCATTACGCCACTAAAACCGCGACGCGACCTCAGCGATTTCGGTTCATAATCTATTATGGTTAACGTATAATAACTCGCTGCAAGATTCATATTCGACGATCATATTACAACGACGAACGCAGTGTAATTGCTATTTTAATGCATCGTGATTATCCACGAAATATGCTTTTTATTGAAAACATACAGAGAGAGAAAAAAGAGAGAGAGAGAGAGAGAGAGAGAGAGAGAGAGAGAGAGAGAGGAGGA
>NW_012130083.1:4095602-4097229 GCF_000143395.1 Atta cephalotes
TCCTCCTCTCTCTCTCTCTCTCTCTCTCTCTCTCTCTCTCTCTCTCTCTCTCTCTCTCTCTCTCTCTCACTCTCTCACTCTTTCTCTCTTTGCTTCCTCCCACTCACTGCTCTCGCATGATGGTGGATCCACGGCGTTGTGAGAACAACGCTTGATTCTAATGAAGTTTCAAACTTTTCGAGCCAAACCACGGTCCCAAGTGTACCGCGCAACCGACAGACGCTCTGTTTATTCGAGATGATTTCGATGCACCGACAACCGCTGTGAAATGACTCGTGTGCAAGGATGGCACAGTTTCCAATTAAACTTTCCCCGCGACAACAATCTCATTTAATTTTTGCGGTCTCCGCCACGCCACCGCCGGTCATGTGTACATTAGCCAATTAGCGTGCAATTTGCCGTGCCGCTTTTACGATCGATACTACATCGATTGTCTCTGTGAAGAAAAAAAAAAAGAAGAAACAAACGACAGACAGATAGACAATATGATTTGATTTGTTGATAATTCACATGGTCTGAATTTTTATTCTTTCGTGAGTGTTTCAAGTACAAAATATCTCCTAATTCGAGACATCAGTTTATACGTCATTACCTATTTAAATTCGATTAAATCACGCTACGATCAAAATTAATGGACGTTCTACTTGCTGGCGTGTCTACTTGCAATTCAGTTTGCATCAACAGAGCTCGTTGAAAAATGTCATCTCTTTTTCTACTTCGCGTCCGGCGCCCGAAGTGATCGAGTTCGTTGCACTTCGAAAGTCTCAAAATCTCGAATTCGACTCGTCGAATGGCGACGAGAACGGATTTCCCACAGGAACGTCGACCGAAGCTTTTACCGAAGTTTCAAACTCGCCACTCACATCGCGTTCATCAAAAAAAGGTCAGACCATTATTTAATTAGTAGAATACCTAACGTTACAGACATAACTTTAATTTCAGCTAGCTATAACGGCTGGAGGCTTCCGTAGAGCTATAAAATATTATATATAGACTTTACTCGCAGCCCTAAAGCCTAGGAGACCTACATTGCCATATTCTGAATCTGTAAACTTCACCTGATTTGTCGGGAAAAAAAATCATTACAATTGAAACTTGATAAATTAAAAGTATTTAATATTTATCAATTATTTTTATTAATTCAAAAATCATTATAATGATTTTATTTTTATCTCTACAAGTTGTTAGAAACAGAGATAGAAAAGAAGAGAGAGAGAGTAATCTCTCGTTGACCCTCTCCATCCTCCCCTCCCACGCAAATGGATGCATTATCCTTCATGGAACAAGGAGCAACGTCCGGGCATAGCATCTCTCGCGTCTCGCTGAGTTGGATGGAGCGACTCCGGAATAGCGGACACGCCGTGGTGTCCCGCGACTCAATTTTAAGGATAATCGTGCTTACCGATCGAAGGGAAGGAAGGGGTGTAGACAATGTTTTGGCGGCAGACGAGGTCTAAAGCGGAAACCGGCGGCGGATGAACGCAAGAAGGGGTGGAAAAAATTAAAGCATCGAGACGTCGACAGGGGCGTACACCATATCGCATCATGACAAGGGTGGGTGCAAGGGAAAAAGAAAGAGAGAGAGAGAGAGAGAGAGAGAGAGAGAGAGAGAGAGAAGAGAGAGAGA
>NW_012130083.1:4099338-4102306 GCF_000143395.1 Atta cephalotes
AGAGAGAGAGAGAGAGCACGCAATCCGACGCGACACCAGTGACGTCACGCATTGCGAAAATTTCCGGAATACGAAACGCATGCGTCGAAAAGTTGCAGGATAAGCCTGGAGTACGTGCATTCACCCCCGTGTTACCATAGTGCAAACCGCCATGTCCCTCACCCCGCCCCTGCCGTTATCCTTCGCGCAAAAGGTCACGTACCACCACCCTGTCGATCGTTCACCTCGTCCTGGGACTCGCTCCTGGTAGCCAGGTTAAAGCGGAAGATACGAAGGACATGCTTACGCACCGCAGTGATTCTTCAGATAAACAAAAATTGACAAATTATTCGCGTAACTCATTGTGTTGTGATCGAAGAAGAAATATCGAGTTAGATAAGTTAAACGACATCGCGAAATATCATTACAGTTATTTCGAATAGTAGCAAAAAATTAATTTCTCAAACCATAGCATGTCTTTATGTAACAAGTAAGGAACTATAAATTTAACTAAACAAGACACAAATCACATATCACTGATAATGTTAGTACATCCGGCAATTGACCAGCTTGATAATTATGAAAATCGTATCTATTATCATGTATCATGTTTCATAAAGAAGCATATCATATATCATTATATAGTCTGCTGTTATAAAATCTATTATAATCCGTTAATCCGTCTCTAGATCATATCTATTAAATCGACAACGAAATTTAAACTTTTACTTCGCCACTAACCGAGGAAACGTAATTTCAACGAAAGGTGGTCTCAGATAAACGAAAGATATACGACCATCCGAGTGCGGAAGTCTCGATCGGACCCGAATTCTCTTTTAGAGGAGGTACCCACGTTAAATCACTTGGAAAAGTCGACGGGGCTTACAGCGAGAGCATCATCGCGACCGGTCGAGACTCGTCGCGGGGCAGCGAGAGCTGCGGCAGTCCGGAGCCGCGATTTTGGACATAGAGGAGAGCGAGCGTACATTGCACCCAACAGAAGGGAGTGTCCCGAGCCGGTGCACCCTCCTCCCTCGCAACCCCCCCAGGCCTCTGACTCCCGGCCAGTACCCCGCCTGGCGTGATAGCCTAGCTACGATCCTGGATTCCGTGTCTCCCGGGCTGCACCGGGGGGTGAACGCCCTCGCCTGACCCAGACTCAGAATCGATCTCCATTCGTTGCACGGTGTGTTAGCAAACCCTCTCGACGTCCCATCCACCCCCCGTTTGCGCGGGCTGCCGCCGCCACCACCGCCGCCGCCGTCGTCGCCGCCGCCGCCGCCACCACCACCACTACCACCGCTGTCTCCGCCACCGCCGACACTCCCTATGCACGCGAGAGAATGCGGCTGCCGGCTACCTTCTCGTCGTACTCGCAAATTTTCCGCGAAACCACGCCGTCGTGATCTTAGGAAAAATACGGGGCGAGTCCTGGCGCGGGATCGAAAATGGACGACGAGGGAGCGAAGGGAACAGAGAGCGGATATGCATTTCGTACTCGTGCGAAGTACGTAATATACGTCGCGACAAAGTTCCCGACCGGGGAGATGAGGAAAAACTATGATCTGTGTGACACGTATCGGCCAAGCCGATGAAAGTCGCCAGGTAGCCGGTTCTTGCACGCGTTATCGCGCTTGCGAGCGCCAGCTGGACGGACGGTGCAAAAAGATTTGTTACGAATATACGAGAACGTCGATGCGTCGCGTATTTACCGATGTTCAAAGTAAAAGCGCGAGTGCTCTCTTTTATTCATATCCCGACCATCATCGGAAAAGCTCGAAAGCCGAAATCCGATTTGTTTATAGGATATTCGGGATCGAGGAGATTGGAGAGAATGCCATTTCGTTCCCGCACGCGTTCTGTCCAGCGTTCTACGCGACCAAAGAGACGTTTTCCGATCTCTCGTCAAATAGGATACCGATGACCCGACATGTTAACGAGAAAAAGAGCCGCAATTTCTTATGGCCGAAAAGTAAATTCGCGACTGAGAAAGATGAGACTACGAGCTCCGCCAACGGCACTGCCGTACATAAATCGCGTTATAACGAAGAATTCGAATGTCCGTTGATGGCTTGCTGTCTATTCTAGGACTCGAACGCGCATGAATGCTTTATGGAGTACTATTCCAGTCCTCAGCTTTCTCTGCAGTAGTGCCCTACACACCTCTAGAGCGTCCGTCGCCAGAGTCATTTTTCTGAAACACTCACCTCATTTCACATATCGATTTGAATAAAATTCCATAAAATAGATAATCTCATTACGATCGTCGATTTTGCAGTAAAGTTCTTTTGAGGTCGTAGATATAAAATTAAATGATTATTGTCCAAATCTAGATTGTTTGAATCGATTATAAGTATGAGCTTTAATTATTTATATACGTAAAGAAAATATGCTTTAATGCATCTATATAAGGCTAAAACGGATGGATTTAATTAAATCAATTATACGCTATTATCTCTCATCTCGTCGGAAAAATGTTGCTCGATGTAATATTTTCGAAAAATTTCTGGATTAATACAGATAATATGTAGGATTTCAAAAATATCTATTTCATGACATTTCGGCGTAAATATTCTCACGTAATAACTCCCTTAAAGGACAAAATACAAGTATTGCGGGATATATTTGAACGAAATGAGAAACACAGGACGGTTAATTGATCGCTGACTGTATCATACTGCTTGGGAGGCTCTCCTCATTGTCGGAGAGCGTCACTGGCAAAAGTTGCCAACTGTAAATACACTTCGCTTGAGGCGCGCGTATCTAACACTCGCGAGCGAGAAGAAGCAATATATGCTACATCGGTGACTCTCCGGGCTGCGAAATGAGGCCATTTCACGCCCCTCGTGTATTCCCCGTGCGATGCGTCCCCTTTTTCCACTTCAAGATACGTCAACGGTACAATCGAGGGAGAGTTCAGCGCACCGTCGTCGTCGGGGTTGCACAAGTCTCTTTCGCCCTCTCTCCTCCTCCTCCTCCTCTCTCTCTC
>NW_012130083.1:4107434-4114377 GCF_000143395.1 Atta cephalotes
ATATATATATATATATATATATATATATATATACGTCGGATTTTTATGATCTAGATATCAGATTTATATTTCATTTCTAGCACGACTCTCGTTATGAATTCCATCGTGAATTATAGAGTGTAATTTTGTCGTAGAAAATTTGTGGAAAATGTCAACTTCCTTGAAATAGATGAATTTTTCAATTTTCTTTCAAGGAAATACACCGTTTCTTAAAACCGTTGGCTTAAAACCTTTTAATCGAATTAGGAAGATTAAACGGTCAACAAAATTTTCTATTAAAGCATTAATCGCGCGCACGCGAAATTTTATTTTGCCGTCCCCGAAATCCGAAGATGATCAGTCTACATCAGAGCGTCCTTCATCCCCAAACATTTCCCAAGCGCTATGCGGAAAAATATGCGCACAGACAAATTCCTCTTCTTGAGGGAAAATCGCGACGGGGATTCGGTCGCAGGTACGCTGCATCTTCTTCTTCATTCCTGCGGGGGTATATTGGAGCGTTTCACCGGCAAAAGAAGATAGAAATAGCGAGAAAGAGAATGGAAAAAAGGAGGAAGCCGATAGACTGATGAAGAAAGATACCTAAAAAGGAAGAGAGAGAGAAAAAGAGAGAGAAAGAGAGAGAAAGAGAAAGAGAAAGAAAGGAAGAAACAAGAGAAACAGGGGCCTACGTCGTTATTTCGCGGTGGATGCTGCGGGATCAATAGCGTGAAGAGCCGAAGAGCCGACAGGGTGAGCGAGATGGAGAGAGAGATCGAGAAGAGGGGAGTCTAGCTGAAAGGGATGTGTGGAGGGAAGGGCGGAGGAAGAAGGAGAAAGAGAGAAAGGAAACGACCGGGATGGCGGAGAAGGAGAGATACCGTACGCATACCGTATGCGGTTACAAGAGCGAAAAGGACAGAAGACGAAGGGTAACTCCCCCAGTTTCCAGCACCTTTATCTCTCCCTCATTTGCTCCCTTTTCGTCCTCCTTTCTCTCCCTCCCCTTTCTCTCTCTCTCTCTCTCTCTCTCTCTCGCGCTTTGCTTCTCAACACACCCTCTCGCCGATTATGCCTGTCTCCCTTCGTCCCTTGTCATCTGATTCTCTCCGTCTACCTTTACCACCGTACAACCCCAGGAGTCGATGCATCCAGGGTCGTTGCTACCGGCAGCGAACGATCCAACCTTCCAGGCAGTCTCCTTCTCTGTTTCTCCTCTTTCCTCATTCAACCTACCTGTCTCTATTTCTCTCTTCCTGCCCCTCTGTTTCTCTTTCATTCTCCTCCTTTCTCTCTCACTTTTTCTTTTTCTATTTATTTCGTCCTTCTTCCTCACATGTAGCTGCGATCTACGTTTTCTACCTGCATGCTCAATCTACACACGCATCGGCGTCGATACGCGAGTAACGTATGTGGTACAGGTGAAGTCATCGGCCGGTATGGATGAATATGCGCTTTTTCTCGCAAACATGTATCAGCATTCGCGAAACGGCCGTCTGTCTGTGTGTGGGTGTGCGTTATATGTGCACGTATCTACTGTTGATTTCGCGCGCCTGCATCGCCGCACCGAAAGAAATACAACCCGTGCCGGTCTCCCGGTGAACTTTTGCCCACCTTGCAACCGCGTGCTCGCGTCAACTTTTCAAGGACGAGCCGGCCGTGGCGCCTTATTTTTTTACCAATCGCTCGACGGTTCACGATCGCGCCGATTCGATACGAAGAAATCGATACACATATTTTTACATTAATTTAATCTCGCGAATTAATTGATTTACTCTTTCATAATTTTAATACTGAAAAGAGTTCATATTTTTGTATATTTTCGATTAATGTTAGCGATGAGGAAATTCATTATACATAAGCATACAGAAAGAATGATTTTGCTAAAATATCTAAAAATTGTAATATGTAATATGTAATATTAAAATTTCATGTTAAAATGATATAATAAAATTTTAATAAGTGATATTATTATGTTCTGTTCATGATTGCGTTTCAAGTTTCAAAACCGAAAAAGATTTCAGTGTGCGATTTGCAGAATCAGATATGTTTTCATACTGAAATATTTAAGCACTGAGATCCGTTTTGACCGAATATAAGATTTGTCTTGTTTAATTAGATTTATTTATTCTTATCAGTCCAAATTGGTATCATAATTTTTTAAAAATTGAAATTAGGTAAGATCTGAAAATAATTTTGTTCAACCATCAAAATAATTATGGAAGGAATCTCAAGCATAATAAAGTGATCCTGCAAAAAGTATCTTCAAGCAACCAGTTTTAACATAATTATTTTTACAGCCTAGCAACATTATTTTTAGATCTGTAGCTATAGTTCTGTAGCTATAGTAATTTTTAAGTACTTTAGCAAAGCCATCCTTTTCATATGGAAAATACATTCCTTTTTTTCAAGGATAAAAGTCCATTTTCGTTTCTTTTACGCATGTATTATTCGCATTAGTCTACGTAATTCTTCATCTGACAAGCTATAATCTATTCACGAAAGTGAAGTTCGCAACCCTTGGGACCGAGTTCTCGGGAGATTCTCCAACTTGCGTTATCCGCAGTAATCTGCAGCGGGGAGACCGATCAGAATTCTCGTAGCGGTGAATCCGTGCATCGCGAGCGTCAAGCAACAAGAAATCCACAATTTAGCTGCGGGTACCGTTTTCATCTGATCGCTTTGTTCAGTGTCTCTCTCTCTCTCTCTCTCTCTCCTCGAAGTGAAAGAAGCGTCCACCTCGAAAAGTACGAGGTCTAAAATTCACCTGGCTCGTAAGCAGCAGGACAATGAACCACAATGACGAGTCACTCAGATTCATTAGCATATCTCCAAGCAGCTGAGATAGCAATTAGCATGAACCTGATTTTAACATCATAAAATTTTATTTCTCGAATGCTACAAAGAAATGCCGAGTTAATGCTTTAATTAATTCATAACTGATTAGAGCATCAGGAAGAGTGCCACTTAAGTCATCTCCATTTTGCATTTTAAACGTCAAGTAAGTCAATGCATGCACTGTGATTTGCTCGCTCGAGGTGAAATGATTATTGCGGCCACACCCGACCGCGCGCCGCGCCGGCCGCCCGTGACTTTCTGGGTGTCGAGGATGAGCTTCCCGACTCTCAGCTAGCTGCACAGTTACAGAAGCGATAATAATTATTATATTATCATTAGCCGTTACTCATCCGCTCTTGCGACAGAACTGCGAGAGAAGCGCGGCGTCGTAATTCGCGGAACGCAATCCAAGGAGATGACGGAAGACGAATCCATGCTGCACGGCGTACGTTTCTTTATATACACACGTGGCACGAGACATCCTCCATCCATTGTATTCTCTCAAATCCATTGTATTCTCGTAAATAACAGATTTTTTTTTATTCGATTGGACGAAACGTGATTGATGAAAATAACGAGTTTGTAGAAACTTGATAGTTCTTAATCGTACTCCGCGGCTAAGGAGTTTTAACGATACGCGAGTAAATAATAGAGTAAATAATAGATAGCTACTATCTTCCGATTGATACTCTTCGATCCCAGCTCAGGTGCGTTTAGAAACATCTACGTGATGCGCACGTCATGAATATTTTAATTTTATTATCCATTTCGCGAAAGAGCCCCAGGCTGGCGCAACGTGCGCTGACCGTGATGCAAAGAAATGACGCGCGAGCAACGTTCCGTGTCCACTACAGTGCGACTCCTTCACGTTAAGAACCCATAACGAGAGTGTTTGTTCCCGCGTACTTTCCTCTTCGATGTTACCGAGCATTACCGTGAGATTGAGACGAGAGTATGACTCGCGAACCTACCGTAACACGACCTGTCGAAAAATCGATTTTGCGCGCCAATGCGATTACGGCATCTGCCCAGCAAGCTGACGTTGTTTGTCGTCATTTTGATGTCAAAATGATGTTAAAAACATAAGAAAAAAAAAATGAAACCCGCAGAAACGTTTTTTTTCTGCGCGTATTTTAATATGTCAGCAAGTAGCAAAGTGACATTTTTGTCGTTATTTTGACGTCAAAATGACATTAAAAATGTAAAAAAGAAAAGAAGGAAATCCATGAAAACATTTCTTTTTTCGTGCGTAATAATATGCCAACACCCCAAGTGGCAAACTGACGTTATTTGTCACCACGTCCGATGTCAAAATAACGATAAATGACATCAGTTTGCTACTTAGAGTGCTGAAATATCAAAACGTCACGAAAAAGGGACGTTTTTCGCGTTCTTTTCTTTCTTTCTTCCTGTCCCTTTCTGTCTCCTGTTCTCGGGAATTATAGAAGTCTGGCAACATCGGCAAGTAAAAATTTCCATCCGCCTAAGTGCACACTTAAACCATCTCGATGAACGCTCGAAAGATCGCGCGTTATATTCGTGCTGCAAAAGGATAACGAGTATGTCGCACTCTCATTTCCGTCCAATGCCGGCGCGTAAGCGAAGTGCGCCGACGTAAACGACGATAAGGACGGCACGACGGTGGTGATGTGACAACACGACGGCGGGGACGGCGTCGTGTATCGCGCGAATGTAAAAAGCGCCCGAGGTACTCGATCCATTTCACGGGCGGGGCACTGATAGCGATTCTTGCTTTAAACGCGTCTAAATTTTACTCTTTACAAAATAATAATAGTTACAAATAGAGAGTTATATGATAGTTTATTAATTTTCTCAATTATCTACACGATTTCACTAAAACTAAAATTTAGTTAGATCTAAAAATAATTTTACTGAATAATCCAAATAATTACATAAGAATGTCAAGCGCAATACTTCAAAAATTTTGACATTCTAACAATTACTTTGTGTCCTAAATTAAAAAAAAAATTGTTTATTTGACTAAATTAATTTAGGTGTTTTTATTTCTTTCGTTGGAGAATATATTATATTTGAATTAAAAACATACATTCTCCAAAGAAATAAAAACGAATTAAATTAATTTAGTTGACTTAAATTTTTCCTAAGTATACATAATTATTTTAATTGTTGAAAAAAGTTATAGTTTTCAGATCTGTACCTAGCTAAATTTTCAGATACTTAAACTTCGACTTTTTCGAATAGGATTAACCATGATTTAATGAACGATGCTTTCGTAAAGTATCCTAAGTACTGTAAAGAGTACTAAACCAAGATCGATCACGTTAAATATTTCTGCATCTTGTGACTCAACTGAGACAGGCGTGTTCTCGCTTTCGTCTGAGTATTACATTATTTTTAAAATTTTAAAGTTTCTGAGTTTAATTCATGCGTTTGTATTCCAATTAACTTTGTATATTCTATTTAATATTCTATTTAAATTAATTTCGTTACAGATCGATTTGGCTCGAGGGATCACCGATAGGTTTAATTTTGTGTGTTTAACCTATCCGAGCCTGAATCTGAATATTTCCACTAGCGGAAAAAAAGCAGAGAGAGAGAGAGAGGAATCAACGTGCATTAAAGAAGACATCATGCGTCGATGGTGGCGGGTTGAATCCCCAATACACGCGTCAGGATTCGTATCGATTTCATCCTCGTGAAAGCGGAGGCGGACGATGACATGTGCGCGTACGTATTTAACATGCACAACTCCGATGTGCGCGAGAACCGCGTGTGTAAATCAACGAACTTTCGGACAGACAGACCGTACGAAGGAAGAACGAGCAAAATGGAAATGCGGATGCGCGAAATGCGTGGCTGACAACGACTCGTGCATCTCCAAAATCGATCGAAACTCGATGTACGAGTGCAGTACAGCGTGCTCGTAAAATCGCCGTAAGGCACCGGTCTGCAAATTAAAAAGTTTTTCGGGAACAAAATTGAAAACCGTGAAATCGTAGCGGCACGTAGCGGCTGTGCACGAGTGAATCCGAGAGAAAGGGAGAGGGCACCTTTCGGCGGTGGTTTGTTTGAAACGATTGGTTTTGCGGTTCTGCGCGCATTCGGCAAATTCAACGAAGTGGAGAATTTAGAGAATCGATCAGGACACTATGGTGGAAGTGAAAAGCGGAAGGGCTTGTCACGCAATGCCCGTTAAATTGACATCGGCCTCGAAATCATCGCGTTCGAAATCATTCCCGATGAACTCCGCGTCGAGCGATATCGAAATTAATGCCACGACGTGGCCAACGCTACTGACAGAGAAAAAGAAAGAGGTAGTAGGTAGATAGATAGATACAGTATTTATTAACATTCTGGAACAAGCCCTTTAAGAACATTCGGCAAGAAATGTAATTGGAATACAATGAAAAAAATAATAAAAATAAAACAAAAAGATGAATAATACAAAGAAAATAGAGACACAGAGAAAATACAAGAAAAAACAAGTAATATAGAAAATAAAAGTCGCAAGAAATAAAAAGCAAATAAATAATAATAAAATTATAAAATAATAAGTATATAGTAATAATAAGTAATAAATTTAAACGATTAATAAGACCTATTATTAGAGCGAATCAAATTTAATCGCTATTTTGTGCATTTTTGCATATTCTATTAATAATCTCGTTGTGCGATCACGAACGTGGGCTTGCGCAGAGAAGAAAAGAGAAAAAGAGCAAAGAAAGACGCGAGAGCCGTAAATTACCGCGACGGTCGCGCACCTCTTTCGCGCGCTAATGAAATCCCCCGCCACTCTCGTTTCCTTGGCGCATTATATCCAATAAACTGCGTGTAACTTTATTACCGCCCCCTCCCTTCTGCCCCTCGACAACGAAATTACGATTACCATCATCTACAATATTAAGTACACGGGCATTATTTTGTTCGGCCGGACTTAACCGTCTTTACGAGCCGGCTCTTCAGCCTCCGTCATTCTCTCCTCCCCCTCTTTTCCTCTCTCGTGCGTTCTCTTCTTTTTCTTTCGTCTAATATTCTTTTTCCTCTTTATGCCACACCATACGGCGGAAAATATCCAGGTTTCGTACACGAGAGAAAGAGAGAGAGAGAGAGAGAGAGAGAGAGAGAGAGAGAGAGAGAGAGAGAG
>NW_012130083.1:4116119-4118747 GCF_000143395.1 Atta cephalotes
GAGAGAGAGAGAGAGAGAGAGAGAGAAAGGGTTAAGAGACCGGAGTCCGCGAATAGCGGCATCGGCCAGGTGGTGCGCTCCGAATTATACCGTGTCCGCTCACACAAATACGCACGTATGTGTATAGTGATACATACCTGCTGTCGAAATGCCATCGTGACACCGTACTCGCTCACGGTGCATTCGTACCCGTATGTAACCGCGCAAGCGAGAAAGAGTAACAACAGTTCGGCGCGTCCCAGGTGGGAGGCAGCTGCCAGACGGCAAGACACCTGCCATACCCTGCCCTTCCTCCTTGATCAGCCGGCCGACTCGTTTCGAGGGTCGAAGAGGAGCCGTCGTTCTCCTTCTCTTCTCTCGCGTTGTCTCCTTTTACTTCTTGTCCTGCTCGAAAGGCGCTGCGCCGAAGATGGAAGACGCGCGCGTCACGCTGTTGTTGCGATGGTCATCACCTTCTCGACCACATGCGGGTGCCAGTACGTAGCAGGTGTTGCCTTTCTCTTGTATCTCTCTACCTCTCATTATTATAATTAGTATGTTAGTCCAGCGCGTGTGATCCAGCATGGGATACACGTGGCGATCGCTCCAGTCGATGACGGCTGTGCCCGTCCGCGTTATTTGTACAGGAGTCGTCATATGAGAAACAATTACAAGTTTAAACACACGTGCAATGAACGAGAAAGATAAATGTCTACGTGCATTGCTTGAGAGCGCATACGCAATTGATATTGTAATGCTTCGTTCAAAGCACTGTTCAGAAGAATTATAAAAAGATGACTGAAAACTATTCGCAAAATTGCATAATATGACATAAGTTTGAAATATGACAGAGTTTTCTTTATTATTATATTATTAAATTAAGAATGCTTTATATAAAAAATAAAAATTCATCTACATAAATATTGTAATAAAATTCGTCTACATAAATATTGCAATAAAATTCCAGTACACAAGAAGTGCACGAAAGAGTATGTTTTATGGACTATAAAAATGTATAATACCTTACTATATAAATTAAAGCAGTGTGAGAGACTTGAGCTATTTAAACAAAAGAATATATATAATATTTAATATTACCTAGAGATTTAAGGTTATATATTTCTACAATGTAATGTATTTGAAATAGTTAAGGAAGCTAAATAAAGAGTAATTTATTCATTCGTAATTATTAATGATTCTTTTTTTTACAAAAATATAATATATCAATGGATTATGAGTAACTTCCTTCATCCATTTAATTCCCAAACGTTCCTCTTATCCCAGGAGTATTTTAATCATGAACAAAGAAAATAAAATTACAAGAAGTAGAAAATGACTAATTACAAGTCCCTATTCTGTAACTCTTCACGACAGTGAAGGTATCGTTGCGCAGATATTTATGACAAAAAACTTTATCAAGAGTTATACATAAAAAAAACCCCTAAGGGCGTCATTTAATGACACAAGTCGACGTAGACATCATTCTATCTTTCTCAGCATTCAATGAATAACGATATTTGTATCGACTTATGCCATTAAATGAAAAGCACTCTAATTATATTTACAGGTTGTAAGAAAATATAAGAATAATGATTTAAAAAATATAAAAATAGAAAGAAATATTATACAATCAGAATGACGAATAAAATTTTCACAGTATTATTGCAAAAAATCGCCGCTACATTTTTCTTGCACGAATACGCAAGATTCGATCTTGAGTATTAGAGCAGTAAAAAAGTTCATTATACCGGCAGTGGACCAACGCATCGTCTTTTACGGCACATCCTTTAGCCATCGTTCCCTTTTTCGTACACCGTCACCGGCTCTTCCAGCCCCACCAGCGCTCCCACGTGGCACGGGTGCCGACTGTATAAACGAGCACGCGCCACCACCTGCTCCTTATTATCCCTACCCCGCTGCAGAAGGAGCACCCTGCAACCCTCGCTGGTGCGCTCGCTCGGCAGACCTGTGTTATTTTCTTCGGCGCCTTTGCTGTCGCCGCCGGATAAGGGAGGCGCCGAGTAAAATCCTCCATGGAATTTTCTCGTTCTATGGGCTTATGTAGTTCGGACAGAAAGAAAAATTATTGCAAATGATTTATACGAAACTTTCTGAAATCTGAACAACACTTGTACCGAACGTTGAGTTAATTATAGCTCTATCAATTTACTTAAAATATAAAATATATTACAATTTTAATCTTTCTCTCGTTTCTCGAAAGATATATTCATTTCTTTCGAAAAAAATATTTTTTTTTACCTTTTCATAGGTTTATTACGGGAAAAAATATACACGAAGCACGCACAATAAAATATTATAAATTCTTGGAATTAAAAACATGCAATTCTCCAAGACGCGCTTCACACTGAAGGAGTCAAATGCAAGGATATTAAATATACGATGTACTACTACTAATTTCTCTGTCCTTGTCGGATGGCGCATTTGTATCTGGGAATTGGAATTGCTGTCTGAAATATTTAGCAGTCTAGCCTTGGACATACGAGAGGGGCGTTACGACGGCCGAGGGTTAGAAATATATAGGGGTAGTGCCGATCCGTGTTCTACGAATAAGGGATCTTGAAAGAAGAACGATTTAAAGCAAACTCAGTGTATATTCTCTCTTTACCTTCTTCTTCTCTCTCTCTCTCT
>NW_012130083.1:4122295-4127956 GCF_000143395.1 Atta cephalotes
CTCTCTCTCTCTCTCTCTCTCTCTCTCTCTCTCTCTCTCTCCACACACGACTTTTGCTTAAATAATTTTTTTAGCGACGGCATGGTCGAACGACTAACCGTCTCCTGGAACACGTTTGACTCGACGTATCATCTCTCGAGAGAAATGCAATGCCAATGCGAATACCCGATGCGAATAGCGCGCGAGTTATGAGGCAGGGTGTAATCTCAAGCGTAGAAGAGAAGATGGAAAAAAGTGAACAAACGGCCACAAGCGCACGCGGTCGATGACGCGCTGCCGATGTGCCTCGCATGTGCCAGCGGAATCGAAAGTTAAGAAAGGCGAGCATTCAAATCGACTCGGCGCGGCCTCGACGTCGCGAGATAATTATTCAGATTAATTCAAGCGTACACTTTTTCTCGGCGCATAATCCCGGCTTTGATCATCCTTTTCTGTAGGCGCGAGGGGATCACCATCCTTTGACGGGAAAGAGAGATGGTCGCCTCTAACGAGTATCCAAGCACAAGAGGACTACCATGGAAGTGATCGATAGAGGGGCATTGCCGCTTTACCGATCCTGACCTGCCCCTATACTCGCACGATTCGCACAGCACATATTCTCTGCGGACAGGCCTGGATTAAAGAAAATCCGCGGCATCGGATCTCCCACGGATTTTCTTTATCATATTTAAGCGATTCGTAGTCGCGCCGTCTTCTTCAATGCGGATGCTGAGAGAAGAACAGTCCGTCATTGCGTATTTGTCGCGCAATGATTGGCACAAAATCTCCCTTCCTCTTTCATCTCAGTAAAAGATTTCAAATGCTTCATTAAAACCCTAACAGCACAAAACATTCAGAGGATGTCCTGAGAACGTCTGTATATTCTTTTGAACATTCTCAGGATGTATTCCGGATAAAGTGTACTATTAGGGAAGCGTGTTCGAAAATAAAATCGTGTTTTTCGCAAATTTAATTTCTGAAATTATCCCCCAATTACTTCCCAATTACCAACGTAAAAATCTAAAAATCGCGAAAGACTAATCTAGGCCTGTCGCAAACGCACATATACACCGCTCGAGGCTACGAAAAAAAAAAGGCGTGAGCGTACGCTCGCGCAAGTGGACCACGGATTGCTCCTTTCAGTCGAGATGTCTGGTACGATGGTGATAATATTGCAAAAATAGATTTCTCGTGAATATAAACTCGTGATGTGAAAACCGGCCCGAATTTTGTTCAGTTCAGCCGTGTCCACTCTCCTCCCTGTCCTCGAGCGGCGAAAATGTTGGTGCGCGGAGACGCACGCTCATGTTCGAGGACGAAACTCTTAGCCTTTACTAAGAAAAACACATTTAACCGCCTAAAACACATTTGCGGTACAGTCTTTAACACTTTTACAGACAGACAGACAGGCAGACGAACAAACAGACAGATATATAAAACACCGAAGGAATATGAGGATGTTGTATGCGACCTAGAGATCTTTCCAATAAGAATCTGAAATACGAGCCGCAATTTTTGTATGAACGATACGATAGTTTTAACAAGAATCTGCGAGAGAGAAGGGCGTACACTTAATATTTCTTTCTTTTTCTCATTATTCTATCTTTTTCTTATCTATTTCCCTCTCTTTCTCTCTCAGGAAC
Organism: Atta cephalotes; assembly: GCF_000143395.1. NCBI lineage: Eukaryota > Metazoa > Arthropoda > Insecta > Hymenoptera > Formicidae > Atta > Atta cephalotes. The sequence goes on from NW_012130083.1 coordinate 4,123,918, forward strand.
TGTTAAAACGTGGTGGATCAACCAAAAAAAGTGGCTTTCTCATTCCAGTTCTTATTAAAGGATCTCCAGTACGATCTGGACCGAGCAGGAGACATTCAGCCGAGGATATGTCGATTACAGGAGTACGCTGACACGCTCGATAGCCGTGATTTATCCTACGATTTATTCTCCAAAACGTGATAAGAAACCGGCGTCGCGAAAAAAATAGCTTTGAGCATCTGTTTTAATTAAACCGGAAGCACGAGTCACGATGGATACTCGATGGGATGGAGCGGCCGGGTTGAATGTCCGAAACATCCAAACGCACGTCGTACATATCCAATACATACACGGACCGATATCTCCTCTCGATCCGATGATCCGCGAACGCTCGTTATGCGCATACGTCGTCGGCGATGCCGGATGCGAGGGCGACGACGACAGCGACTTGACCCTCAACGTGCACTCACATTCGGCGACCAGGTATGGAGGAATAAGTGCGGTATAAGTCGCACTGCCACGTGTCGATGTATTCAAAGGTCACGGCACGTGCCAACTCAACCGAGTGGTCAATATTATCATCGTACGACTGTCGCCTCCATCGTCGTCGTCGCATCTTAATCGCCGATGCACCGATACACTAATTTAGATGAGAGATTCGGACGCGCTTGAGATCGATCTATGGAAGAACGGAATGTACCTCACGGAGCCGCGTATGAATCGCGGGGATCGAATTCAATGATCCCCGATGAGGGAAGTTTTACGTATCTTTGTATTTGTTCTCTCTTCGAATCCATCGATTCGAAGGGGGAAACGAGAGAGACGCGCAATAGTCACAAAACTAAAAGGAATCCTCCTTTACATTTTTAGACTCTTTATAAATTTTACAACATATTTCACAACATTTATAAAAATGACTATAGAGGCGTTCTTTATATATTTCTTAATTTTATGAGATTCAACAGTGTACGGGAAGGGAGACTTTAGCTATTCATTTTTCTTTCTCTCTCTCTTTCTCTCTCTTTATAATACTGTACTTGTATTGGACTTTGTTTCCTTGTACCGACAATAGGTCTCATTTCCCTCTTCAAGTTGACGGTTATTAATTAAGCAGTAATGGACATGCTTGTAGGAATTCGCCGAAACGGTTTTCGCGATAAATGCGAGCAACGTGACAGTCCAGGTACTGACTCGGTGCCGAGGAGGTACTTCCGTTCGCCAGTCGTCGCCGATCAGCCGCGCGCGCCGAATTAATTACATCAGTCGGTCGCAGGGCTGAGAGAAACAGACTGTCGCTCGGGATACGAGCGACTCTCCTCGAAAATACTCGCTTACTATGATACGAATGCGCGATAAAACGTGGATTACAGATATCGAGGAGTTTACAAGACGAAGAAAAAGGATGAAGGGATGAAGGGGAGGGAGGGAGGATATACATGTTGAGTTCGCGCGACATCGCGTCGCCGCCGGTTATTGCGTTACTTATACAGATGACGTTTGCATTAATGAAGAAGATTAATTTGAGATAAATAGATAACGCGATCCTTATAAACACATGATATTGCTAGAATTTTATATGAATATTTATTTACCTTTTTTTTTTTATTAATATTTATATAACATCCTAAAAATATTGTGTCTTAGAGATCATTTAAAGGAGGAAAATGGGTACAGAGATGAAAACTAGAGAAACCTGTGTCCTCATCTCATGCCATCATTACAAAATTTGATAAAAATACTTATCCGATCGTCGGCGACGATTTCTTTTTTTTTTCTCCTTTTAAGTAATTTTTTATCATTGTCTTTAACGAACATCAAGTCGATTCGTTAATGAATATCAGTCTACTTTGAGATAAAGGGAGCGTGGCGAGCCGCGGAGGCCACCGCTCCTTATTACATATTACAAGAATCTATTGGTATCCTCCATTCCTTCCCACGCCTTTTCTGCCGCGCAGAAACGGCAGATTTCTCTCTCCTTTCTTACATCCCATTACATAGAGATTAATATATTTCACTTACTGGGATATTTATAATTATCGCTTACACCGAATACACGTGTCTTACTCATAAATCCATTTCTCTCAGACGTACGATTAACGTCCTGAGCGTTGTGCGCCTCCTCAATCGTCCTTTCCTCATTTTGAGCATGGTATTATCATCATCGCGCGCTGCGTGATTTAGGATACATCCTTCAGTTGCCTCTCGTTAACATTAAAAAGAGTTTGGCACCGATTTTTTTGTGACGTTCCACCTCCTCGATCCTCTCCTCGATTCTCTCTCGCGGTTCTTTCTGTGTCTTCCTCCTTCCGCATTTTGCTCGTAGCTTTCAATTTCTCACTCTTCCTTCGTATGCCGATTCAAAGTGGTGAGAGGAACCGAGAGAGAACGAGTCCGACGTGAAAAGGGGGTGAAAACTCGCGATTGAGCACCCTCGGCTAATCGAAGGGGTTTGCGCACAGCGGTGCTCAAGCTCGAATTAATCGATGCAGGGCTGAGCAATAGTACCGTCATTTTTTTTTTTTTTGCAAAATCCGTTCATCTCCGTCTTCACTTATCTCCAGTTCGTCTAAGCAATCTGAAAATAACGGCGATCCGTACACGCGCCTCGGCGAATCCGTTTTAAAAATTAAATATTCGAATTTTTTCACCGATCGAACGAATCTGCTGCTTGGAATCTCCGGCGCGCGTATCCGGAATATCCCAACCGATACCAGGGAGTCGATTAATATGCTCCTAAGTGATAGCGATCCCGATTAAAGTGGCGATGAATGACGAAACGTAATGAAACGGGATGAAAAAATGGGGTGGATAGAGGAAGGTTGGAACCGAACGATGGGAGTTCGTCGAATAAGATCTACCTACTAGGCCAGAGAGATCTTTTTAGTTGTGTGTTCAGGAACTGACAATTCAAAAAAATATACTCGTATGTAGGTACAGATTATCATATTTCTATATATGATAATATCCTTAAAGTCGCGTATATATTTAACGGGGTGGAACGAACGAATCGGGGGAAGGAGGGTCGGAGTTCTTCTCGAGAGAGGTTTTTCTGTACACCCTTCCCATTGATTTTCGCGCATTCTCTCGCCTCTCTCCTCGTCGTTTCGGTCGTCGCGTCCGAGTTATTCCCGCCGTCGTCGCGACGCTGAAACCGACCGTCAGATTTCACGTAAATTTCCGAAACGCACATCGATATTCCATCCGGGTCTCCGTTAGTCTGCCGCTCTCATCATTTCACGGGCCCCGCTATGAAATATCATCGAAAACTAGATATAATCTGTTTCTTTTTCTGTTTTTTTTCTATTTTTCTTCTCTTTTGCTTTAAATATTATATTGGCTTCTTAAAATCTCTCTTGTATCGATTTCCTTCCTCCTTTTGTCCGTCCTCACATTACGTAGATAGTCTTTTGCGTTAACATCCTATTAATCTTTAGAGAAATATACGTATATAATACTTAAGTTCCGTTGTCATTCCTTTGCCGTGTTTCGCGATATTCTTTTCTTTTAATCTCCCTTTTTCCGACATACTAAAATTTCTCGCTTTCTTCACGATCTCTTATCTTCCGCGTCAGGAAAATCGACATAGTCATGACAGGTTGTTACCACGATTTGCATATAATATGCATATGCGCTGATATATGAGAACTGGACGAGATATGAACGATCAAAAGTGCACAGTGATATGAACAAAAAACAATGATACAGATGATACGGCGGTTAGCAAAAATACGAAGAGCCTGGTTATTAAAAATTATGCACAAATAATTAGTATAGTATAGCCAATGGGAAAAATTATGAGATAACATAAAATCTGTTTGATTTAAAATACAAAAATATGAATCAAGGCGAAAAGAATGATTTAGTGGCAATCGATTGAGAGAAATAGATTGATCGTGTCGTGCGGCGAAAAAAAGAAAATAACTTTACACCTTAATTGTAGAAGATAATATATATTTTCTTTCAATATATTTTATATATATCCTACATATACATAAAGCAATATATAAATATATCATCAATATATATATATATATATATATATATATATATATATATATAT
>NW_012130083.1:4136005-4138299 GCF_000143395.1 Atta cephalotes
ATATATAACTTTATATATTTCTGGCGTGTGTGTATTATATCTAGACTTATGTTTATGCGTTTAGTATAAACGCGTGTGCGTGGCTGTGTGTGCATGTGTACGTGTGCGTGAGCATCCGTGCTCGGGATACACCCGTGCGACTGGCGTGCGGAGCGCGTGAGTGCGTGCACGCACGCATTGTGTCTCTTTCTCAATTTTTTTTTTAGGCCTTAATCACTCATTGTGCAGAGTACGCAGAAATGCGAGTGGAGGCGTTATCTCGCGATAACTTCTCAAGATAGTGTCGCGTCCACTCGCGTGTGTGTCCGAACAGGCTCGGGATACCCCGTGGCCGGTAGCCGAGATAAGTGGACAAGAGAATGTTTTCCGAAACACTGGATCACGCCGTTTTTCGCGATAATGGCGATAACGACGATCGTTCGCAGATATTTTGCAAAAATCCTCGGCACCTTTTCGCGCTGCGAGGACGTTCCGTGAAAATTCCCGCCCCAGCGTGTCCGGACCTAGCGGTGTTATATAACGTAATACACACGTCAATAACGATGCACTCGGAGCCCTTCATTAAACGCCAATACTTTAATTGGATCCGCCCGAATTCACGTACCAACCGGCAACGGCAATCTCAACGATTTTCCGTCTCTCTACTCGCATTCTCGCGAGCTCACTACTGCATTAAGGATCACGCTGGGAACGTATCTTCGTCCTTTCTCCACCCAATTTCCTCTCCCTCTCCCTCTTTCTCTCTTTTTCCCTTTCTTATCTTCCTCTCTTCTGCCCCCTCTTGCTTTCCTTTCCGCGTTTTTTATTCTCTTCAACAAATCGCTGAACGAATCACCGTTAACACTGAATTATCATTATTTATCCTTATATCGTCTGACATTTGTATAATATCCTATAGTGTCTTTACAAAAATATATATATCATTATTTCAGCACTTTGGCTATTGGAAACCTATCGTTAAATAATACTTCTTCGACATTGGTCCGGACGCGTCAAAATGATTCGAACGATGCCAACGAATTGTCCCACTAGTGTGAACAGAGCTTTTCTTTTCCTTTTTCTGTTTTTTTTTCCTCGTTTTCTTTTTCTTTTTTTTTAACGGCACACAAGACTGCATTTAAGTTAATTTGCTTTTATAGGACGCGCTTCCTCACTGCCGATGGCGTGTCATCGCGGATCGACGTTACGTTACGATTACGCGCAATCTTGGGAGGATCTTGGGATTCTGCAGAGTCTTCGCGGATCCCGGCGACCGCGAGATAACCGCGGATTGGATACACGCAACGTTATTTGGTTCGACACAACGCGGCGCGGCTGCACCGTCGTATATATTCACGGAGGTGTTGCTGCTTGTTACGTTACACTGTGTGTGGGGAGGGTGGGAATATAATAGTGTACCTACTTTCTATATTGTATCTCTTCTTGCGGTATTTTTCTTCGTTTCCTCGTGTTACGGATAATCAGTCAGAAAGCTATGCGGTATCTCGTAAAGTATCATTATATATATATATATATATATCAATACGTATGTAAATAAATATATATATACAGGATAACGATGAATATATGTATATAAACAGAGTGTCTCGACTTCTACGACTTGCTCACCGTTCGCGGATTCTGCGAGAGAAATTTATTTCTATTTAATGATGAGGGGAAATAATTTTGCCTAAATCTAGACATTTTCAAAAATTCGAGAAAATAAAAACCCTATTTAAATTTTTACTTCATTTCCATAAATATTAACTCCAAGAATGAATTAATTGGAATTAATTAAAACTGTCGCAGAAAAGCGAGATTTGTCAAGGAATCCTTCGAAAGGGAAAAAGTACGAGGAACCTGAAACATCCTGCATATATAATATGTATAATATATAATATATACTATATGTGTGTGTGTGTGTGTGTGTGTGTGTGTGTGTGTGTGTGTGTGCATGCGTGCGTGTGTGTGTGTGTGTGTGTGTGTGTGTGTGTGTAAGTATATATCACTTCTGCACGAATCCGTCGCGTTTTCAGCCGTTTTTCTTAGATAGTGAAACGTAAAGTAAAGGAGCGAACATGATGATCCGCGAATGATCGAGATATTACCGATAAGGTTTGAAAATGATTGAATGTTCCGATTATCATATCTCGCGACGGATAACGTACATTTCATCTTGATTGGTTATCCTCCGCTGTCATCCCTTTTTATTATCGTTCCTCCCTTTTCCCGTTGATCTTTCCAGTTTTGATCCGTGTTACACACACACACACACACACACACACACACACACACACACACACACACACACACAC
>NW_012130083.1:4140009-4148869 GCF_000143395.1 Atta cephalotes
TAATAATATATATATATATATATATATATATATATGTATATATATATATATGTGTGTGTGTGTGTGTGTGTGGGGGGTACCTGTATTTATGTCAAAACTAGAATTTATTAACTAGTAGTACAGAGAGTTTATGATGGGGGTGTTATACGAGTCGATGTTTGCATAATTCGTACTTGGAGTTTTAAGAGGGAGGTAATTAAATTGCAGTGGCTTATGGAGCACATCTTTTCTTCTTACTTGGGGCGGGAGGGAGGGGCTGAGAGGCGCGGAGATGTTGAGTGAATAATAAATATCAATCTGTAATAGCATCGTAGAATCTGTGAATACGATGCGCCATATCGTCGACAATATAATTATAATCATCCATTATTACAATATATATATTTTTTATGTATCATACACAGAGCATAAGTATATAGTATTTATCGTCATATATATTTAGATTTAAATATCATTTTAAACTTTTATAACGTTTCATATAGATCGAAAAATAAATATAAAAATAAACCGGGCATTTAGGTATTAATATTTTGTATCAATAAATTTTTTTTCCCTTTCCGCCAGCTTCTCCTCCGCCTTTCTGTCATTCGCCGCACAATTCATATTTACTCTCTTTGCCTTTTCTACTTCTTTCTTTTTTATACTATCTTCTCTCGCCCTACAGCGATGTCCGTTTCGTTCGTATTTTCTTGATTTTCGGCGTAAGAGCGAAACGATGGTTGGCGATCGAAAATTATCGCGAAAAGAATTTCTTAGACAGTCCTCCTAGTATTCTGTTTTTAAAAAATATTAGTGGTAGCTCTTGTGCATTACATCGATAAAATGTATATCTTCGTAACAAGTGAAACAAAAATCTTGCCTTCATTTGTGCTATTATTCAAATCTCCATCGCTCTCTCTCTCTCTCAGGAGTTTGTCGTGATTAATTAGATACGTATCGGATACTTTACAATCGTAAACTGAAGCGGCGTACTTTCCGTGATTGCGAAAACGACAATTCACGCCGACAATTTCGCCGATAATTATACGCTGATTAACGGCAGATAAAGCTTATTCTATATAGAACGCAAGACGCTGAACGCAAGTCGCAGATTGTAAAATTTTTGTGTCTATGTAGTCTATATAAATTCGCAGCAGGCAATCTCTTATTCAATCTGACATCGCATGAAAACAATTAATCATTCCCGCGATCATATGCCTTGATTGACGCAGGACGCGAAAATTGAAGTTCATCCAACTTCGATGCGTTTTGCGTCTTATAGCTTACTATAATCGGAATATTGTGACTTGCGACTCGTATTTTGTGTTCTATACAAAATGCGCCTAATCGCGCAATTTCATCAGTCGTGGTATCACGGTTTACGTTTATTCATCGTCCATCGAGACACCTAACGCCGAGTATCGCATTCTCCATTGAGCCTCAACACGAATCGTGCATCCAAATCCAATATATATCAGACGCCTATTAAGTTAGTCCCCCATTAGCGCTAAATAAATTCTAATATATACATTCCAAAATTAGATGTTAATTAGATACTGAATCTAATTAGATACTAATTAGATACTGAAGATACAAAATTAGGTGCTCGAAGAGTTAACGTAATTTCTGTCTTGTAAGCCGACCAACTTTTGAATTCGAATTTCTGCCAAACGGAACGAGCACTTAATTCGGCGATTTAATATCTTTAAATAATATTAAAAAATATATATTAAATTTATCGGAGTACCTAATTTTTTAAGGCAACTCCTCTCTTGTGAGTTGACCATTCAACGTCTAAGAATAGCATTCATAATCGGATCTTATATTTAGGATCTTAAGTACAATCTTATGTGATCATGAATTAATCAAAGGGCTGCATTAGCATCTTCAGACATTACTTAAGACGATCTTAAAATAAGAACCGCTGTGAATACTACCCTAAGTTCTGTATATATGTAATCCTGTATATATTTTCAAAATATTTTGATCATTTCTTCTGGATCACCTAATTAGTACTTAATTCTACTATATTTTTTTTTCATTTACGCAATATTTTTTTTTGGTGAGGGCTAACTTAATGTTAAACCAGCCCCTCCTCCCCCCCCAATATTTGTTTTCCCGCCAAACGATTCGAGCATGAATTTCACACTTCAATATCTAATTAAAAATGTATTACCTAATTTTGGAATGTATCAGAATTTATTTGGCGCTAGTGGAGGGCTAGATTAATAGGGGTATATATCAGCCATATACGCGCCAGTTTTATTAATTACGTTAGATAAGATTTCTCTTTGTTTGAGCATTTCGCAACGCGCACAAAAAAGTACAAAATTAATTATTCTTTATCATTATTCTTCGTGTCTCTTTCTCTTTCTCTCTCCTTCTCTTTTTCTTCCTCTCACCCTCTTCAAACTTTCCTCCAGTTTTGGTTTAATAATCATTTCTCTCGTTTTTGTGCTTCCGCGTGTGCTAGCCATTTGGCTATTTATTTTTTTGTCTATTTTTTTCTCTTTTTCTCTCTGACTTTAAGCTTTCTCCCTCGTTAAATATTTTCCTCAATAACATCGTCTGTACGTTTTCATATATATTATTTTAAATTATCGTGATGCGATCGCAATTTGCAAAATCACGGGCGCATCCTTTAAGATTTTACACGACACTTTTTCCAACGTCTATATTTATGTTTATATATATAATATATATTTAATTATATTTATATATATTATATATATGCGCGCGTGTGTATACGAACATGTATATATGTATGTATGTACGCGTGTATTTTCATACTCGACAGATACAGTAATAATATGCGTAGATATAAGGGATAATTTTCAATTTTCATCCTCTCATCTCTCGAAACGTGTCATATAGATAAAATGCTCTACCACCTAAGAATCGCTATCATAATAAAATAGAAAAAACCCCCTTTCTCTTATCAGAGGTCGTAGCTCTATGCTATCATATATAATATATAAATATCTATGCAAATACGCGCCTTAATGTACATACATCATATATGTATATATATATATAGATATATAATATATTTATATAATTTTATACTCGCTTAGTCCTATCTGTGTAATTTTAACGCACCTTTCAGATATATCTGGCTGCACTGCCACTAAAAGACGTCTCACTACGTCTTTTATGTCATCCATTTTGGCTCTAAAACCACACGCGATTGTTCTATACGAGTGAAATGAATTGTGTATTCGGGAACTAAGTCATATTTTATCTAATAATAATGCTCGCAAATATACATGTATCGGCCGTTTACAACTAAATGAGAGAAGCCTGTTCCTTCGAATCTGCCATTTTTTTCCACAGTGACACATTCTTCCGTGCAAAATAAATCAGTATAATGGCACATCCTCTACCACCGGCAATGATTAATTTATCAAAATATACATTTTTGCCACGTGAATAAATCAACGTTTCCAGAACGTCCGTTTTATTTTTCATTCGGTTTGAATTGGAGATAATGTAGATTAATTATCATGCGGAGTATTGCATTGATGATGAGCAGAACGGCACAACACGTATGCCATATTATATTGATAATCGCATTATTATGTCGCGCTTGCAATCGCATTGCTTCTCGTCACACGTTTAATAACTGAGAATCACTGGCGACAGATATCTATTATCGAACGTCATATACATACGACACGCCTCACCCTTAAAATGCATTTGAAATACACGCTAGTGTTTCCAACCGCCTACACAATCTACTAGTCTTGTCGAGGTAAAAAAAGAGACTTAAAATTCATCGTAATACGAAGTAAGAAGTATTGACACCTCGTCTTTGAAAACTATCGGAGCCTGTCTAACTGGTTACTCCTGTGCATTCCATAGTATAAAAAAAAAACTACCAACTGGGGGAGCTGTTTATATTCGTATCATCGATCCATATTAACGTAAAAGCATTGTCGTTCGAAACAAATCTGACAAGACTCGCGAGTGTGAAGAGATCATGAATCTTCAAGTCAGAGAAGAGAACTGAAGGAATCGTAAGTGATATAATATTGTCTAATATTCGCCAATCTTTATAAAGAATAAAACATTAATAGTTTCGAAAGCATCATAATCAGCGCCTATCGTCGCGTGATATTCGGCGTACGAGCCTACGAAATAATCAATAATATGTATAAGCGAATAGCGGCGGTGCCGAGCCAGTTGCAGTGTCGTACGACCATTATGGTATGGCTGTCTGGCAATGAGATCACAAAATATTTTGATCAAGGTTGAGACCCCCTGATAGCAAGTCGTAAGGGGATGGACGGGCAGGGCGTCGCCGCGTCTCCGCGACCCCTACGAGCTATCGACCGAAAGAAGAGAGAGAAAGAATACCGAAGGCGATGCAGTGCAGACAGAGAGAGAGAGAGAGAGAGAGAGAGAAACGGAAGGAAACAGCGGCGTGAAAATGCCGTCAAAGATAAAAAGAAATAATTTGGAAATCAATAGATTTGTTGAAAACATTTGTAAGATTTTTATAATATACATAAATTACAAAAAGTTCACAGAATTTTACGCAGGAGACACGATGAAAAAGAGCAAAGCTTTTATGCTCATTCATTTTTAAGTTTTATCCTACGGGACGATAATTGCAAAAACACTTTGGATTTTCTTTCGCATTTCAAACTGGAAAATCGTCACTGTTAGGAGTACTCAAAATGAATACAATCCAATTTCTTTTTAATTAGTTTGAAATACATGTTATTGCGCAGTTCCTAAGCTCTCGTGTTGTCAAAGCACTTTATACATATATCGCATTCTCCTACCCTCGAGAAACTTCCGAAAGAAAACCAGGGATCGATCGATGAAAATCCCTACAGAGCCGCATTGAATACTTGAAGCTGCTCTCGGATATTGCGTTCCGTCTCCACGGAATCGCGGAGCTTTTCTCCTGGGTGCAACTCTAATTGTTCCGGGACGAAATTGTCGTAATTAGGAAAGTGTCAAGCGAGAAAACCGTTTCGCGAATAGAGAGATCGATTGACAAGTTAAATTCAGCGAGATACAATTCAACCGACGCTCCTTCAATATTCAAATGACTCTTGATTCGATTTCAATAAAATACGAATTAATAATGAAATTAACGAGAAGAAAAAAGCCTTTCCTGGGGCCACGGTACAACTTAACATCAAGATCTTTATCAAAATCTATCTAAAGAGGAACCGAAATGTTGCCCAACATCAGATCGGTCTTTCGTTGAATTTTAATCATCGACATGGAGAAACGTGGCATAGATAGAACAAGATACGAGCCTGAAATCGGCCTCGAGACAACCGTCCTCCGTCTATCTCTCTCTTCTTCTGCCCCTCCTTTCACCTTCTCGCGCTCTTTCAACCCCTCGTGGCGGAGCGCGTTCGCTGCGATTTTCCAGCGGCGACGTATATGCCACCGGCCTATACATACATCAGAGCGCGAGTCGTGCGAGAGAGACCAGTGCCGTTCCAGCTATCGATCTACTTGCGGAGCAATAGAGGCTGACGGGAGAGCGCGCGAAATGTTGCGGGGGTTGAGGATGGCGAAGAGAGAAAGAGGAAACGCGAGGCGGCGATGGCGGCGGTGGCGGCGGCAGCGACTACTCGTCGTATATTAGACAAAGTGCGCCGCGCTACCATCATCGCGCGAGCTAATGCAACGGAATATGACTCACGACGATTTAAACATTTTAAACGCATGCGAGCCGTACGCTTTTTACATCGTCAATGGCGTGAATAAGCGAGGAGGAGCTTGATAATTTTTACATTGTTTCCGGTAAGATGCAGCAAACATCTTTTCGATTCAAAGATGTATCTCAATCACCGTAAGTTTTCAGCGACAAGATTGAAGAGATCGAGACGAAAGAGAATTATAATCGCGTGAAGAGATGAACCGCGAAAAAAATGCAAAAATACGCTGGAAGAGAAACAAACAGAATTCGAGAGAGGAAACTCTCCGCGAGAATAGAGTAATATAATCTCGATATCCAAAGAATTGGAGAGCGTCGGGCCGTGAAACGGTAACCTCGGCCACCATCACGAGGACGGCATCGACCGCAACCCCAACGCTGCAATGCGACGTTGCCATCCCAACGGGCAACAGCCCTTGTGCGGCCGAGACGCCCAAGGGTCCGACGAGACAGATTTTCGTGGCACGTTCCTGCGTATCGTACCGCCGACCGGTTGTCGTTCGACACGCGACTGTCAATAAAGCCGTAATCACACTATGAGTTTACACACTATGAGTTAGAGTGGTTGCGGTTCCCAGTTGACGGTTCTATTTTAGCCAATCACGATGCAGCAAGTTCGTACTCACTGCACCGTGATTGGATTTAGCGAAACTAAAATCATCAACCGTAATCGGCAACCTGTAATATGATTATGGCTTAATCGGTTTAATGGAATCAAGAAACGAGGATAGAACTATAAATATTTCCTTCCTCAAATCTCATATTCACGACAGTTTCATCAAAATTATGCACGCGCGAATAACCGACGGCGGTACACACATACACATTTCAAAATCGCATAAAGACGTTCAATTAAGTACAAGAAGACATCAAATTAAAAAAATGAGAATAGAAGCATCTTATACGGAAATATATGTACGAATAATAGATACCGAAAAGTAAGCCTGGTGTAGACATAATGCCCGTATCATACTAGCGATTGGAGATTGCATTTGTGTTTGCATTTGCGTCTTTTGACCAATCAAAAAGCTGCTGGCCAGCAGTTCCTTTCTATTAATTGATCAAAAGACGCAAATGCGAATACAAATGCAATTTCCAATCGCTAGTGTGATATGGGTAAATAAAGAGGTAAAAAAAAAGATAGGGTAACAGAAATATAACAGAGGTACGGATAACGCGAGACGCAGAAAAATAATGAGAAATTAGATATTAATGTATAAAAATCACGTAACATTTTATTAAATTTGTTTCCAGTAGGTATATATGCAAGTGTACGCGTCGTGTTTCTAGACTCGTAATATTCCTCTTTTTTAATAAAATATTTTTGGTACGGGTTTGCATAGGAATCCTTAAATATATGTATATTAAACGGCAATCTCTTGTTTTTTATCCATTTTACTCATTGTTCGAGTCGTCACGAATCCGCCATTCGCACGTTGAATGTCGGTACGAAGTAGAATGCAATCTACACATTGCGGTTCGTCGTCACAATGAACAACGTGTAATTCGTATCGTATAAAAATAAACGTATTTTGACGATAGAGCGATGGTCGATGGGTATATCGATAATGCGTGTGAAACGACATCCGGCGCCACTGACACGTGAGACGGCGAATATTATTGAGAAACAATGCTCGTCGCAATATCATATTGGTATGTGTAAACATAAAGATAATTCGAAGAAAAAAGTAAATGTATCAGATAAAATATGCATTACGGTATAGTAATCGGATACTGTTTTCATTTAAACATTTTTTTTTTCGTGAACGATGATCGCATAATTGTATATACAAGTCGTCCCAGAGCTACTGTTCAATTACTGTCAATCGCAAAATATTAGAGAGAAATTATGGCAATTTCGTTATTGAGAGTTAAAAAATAGTGAGAAATAACGCTATTGTTAGTAGTCTTTTCCCTCATTAACGAGAAATCATTAACGAAGATATATCGATATATTTAAAATTGCTTTGCAGAGTAGCTATGGAATACCCTGTATAACGTGTTTATCTAGCAATAATAATAAAAATAATATATCGTAAAAGACAATAAGAAACATAATAGTAATATGATGAAATATACATATATCTATAATGTTGATTAATATAGGACAGTCGGTTGTGTGCGGTGTGTTTGATTGTTTTCAGTGTTAAATCATCATTCAATTCTCTTAATGAAGAACCCGTAATTAAGCGATGCTTGAAAAGCAACGACTGATTAACCAAACACAAAGCTCCAAACAACCAGACAAGAACACAGGAAAGAGAAAACATAAGTACACATTATATAAAAATCATATTATATATTAAAATATTCATAATATAATAATAATAATAATAATAATAGTTGTAATATATTATCGCGCGTCCACAAAATTACATAAAAAAATATAGAAAATAATAACCTTGCTGCTTCTATAATTTATCTCGTTCATCTTTTCTCTCTCGCTCGCTCGCTTTCTCTCTCGCTCTCTCGTCGCTTTCATTCTGTCTCTCTTTCTCTCTCGTATTGATTTGAGTACAGTACTCTAAAAAATAATTCTCGCGTGTCTCTGTCACTCTTTCGCCCTCGCACGCGCGCGCGCGCGCGTGTTCGTGGCTTTTAGGATTCTAATGTATCCGGAATAATAGTAGTCGTTAATTATAATTAGTATACATATATGTCGTGTGTATTTTGCCGCGATTGTGTACGAGGATGTGTATGTTTCGTTTACGATGGAGCGGGGATAAAAGCGTAGGCTCAGGATCGTTTATTTTAATATCATCGTTCCACGTACAGGGTACACCTCTCGCGCACAAAAAAAAAGAATGTCGCTAATTTCATGCGTCTCTGTGTTGTCCGTCAAATTAGATAGTTCTTAATTGGAGATTAAGGGCACCCCGACCAACGAAAATGGTCGTCCTTTCCTTCGTGTGTGTACACTGTACGCGACCGCGGAGGGGAGGGGGGGGGGGAAGTAAAACGTCGGGGAGACGCGTCAGAGACGAAACACGGGGATATCGTTCTTGCCGTCACAGTACATTTGACGCTGCTGCAGATTATTGCTGCTTTAGTTAACATTATTACAAGGAGAGATTGATTATAGCTATCGTCAGGGAGCGAGCAACAACGTCGCGCTCGATACTGTGACGGCGCGACGAAAAACCTAGGCTCCCGTGAGTCCCGTGTGAGATGGTGACGTTTTTATTCTCTCTCTCTCTC
>NW_012130083.1:4156545-4160317 GCF_000143395.1 Atta cephalotes
ATATATATATATATATATATATATATATATATATATATGTTGTTTATATTTATAATATATTAGAGCTATATTTTTCCATTGCTATTTCGCTTATATAAAGATATCATTTTAAGATAATACTCTAATGGCGAGGGAAGCCGGGTGGAACGAACGCGCCGTTCGCTATATATTCACTACGTGATTTCGTGGCGAATCGAGGGGCCCGTGACCCTCTCTTCTTTTTCCCTCTCTTTTTCACGTGTAGGATGTCTGTGCGAGATCATCTATCAGTGTGTCCAGTGTATATGTGTGTGTGTGTGTGTGTGTGTGTGTGTGTGTGTGTGTATGTGTGTGTGTATGTGTTTGTATGCGTGTATTTACGTGTCTGTGACTCGTGTACGTGTAGATAATTCTCGGTAATCTTCACTGTCGCACTAGCGACCGCAGCTCGCAGGTTCGTCGAGTTCGTAATTGTACACTCGGCAACGGAAAACCCCTTTCTGGATCGATGAACTTAACACTTTCTACGCGCGTCCCAAGCGAACGCTGAGATCAAAACTATATTGTACGCTTTTTTTTTGTAAAGAAAAATAGGAAAAATATATAAGTGCAGCTTGCGAGAAGTCGCAAGAGTTGTCCGACGCGCGATCTTTGCAAAATTATCGAGAAAATCTTTCTTTTGTCTAGCCCTTTTGGCACAAAATCAAGCATCGCAGGTTAGACAAATAAATCGTTGGATACGTATCTTCGCCTTGTTTCATCACCGATTAAAAAGATTTATACAGCCGAAGATACGAATATAAGCATGCTTTGACCGAATATGATATACGAAGCTTAGAAGCAGTCAAAAAATGGAAAGTTATCTCTTTGGACATGATTTGAACGTGATTTATCATTCAGTCAGTTATAAAAAAATATATATGAAAAGGAAAATTGACAAAGCTCTAAGTCCATCATGCTATAAAACAAAGCCGCCTCCGTTCCCAGCAAACGTTCGACCCAAAAAAGATCTCAGGAACGAGCAGTTTTAAAAAACAGCGAAACACCGGCGGTGTTGAGTATAGTCAAAAAGTTCGGCGATGAAGGCTAAACTGGTCCGTGACTTGATCGATTCATTTCGGACAGTGTGTAAGCCTCCGGTAGAAAGAAAAGAGAGTAGCGTCTCGGTAATCATCAGTCTCGCTACTAGTAATATCAGTCGCATAATATTGCAACGTCGAGCTTTTGCGGGCAATAGAGAGGCTTTTTTCTCGCATGTTAGTCCGAACGGTACGGTGGGAGTTATTCGTTTGGTACCCCCGTACCGTCTCTCTCATACCTCGAAGCTTATTAGAATATACTCGACGAGCCGCGAGCCCAATCTATGCAAGCGTCAAGGGACGGGGGGGAAGGAGGAGGGGAGGTACAGACGGCGGTTGGAATTATAAGGGAAGGAGGGGAAGCGATGACGATGGGTCAGTGTTTCCATCCTTATCTCTGTCTCTTTAAATATATATCTTGTAGAACTTAAAAGCTGGCTTCGTTGTATCCGGTCAGCGGGAACTCGACAAGACTCGACGATCGGCCCTAAACGGTCGATTCGTCGAGGCGAATTCCCGTCGCGTTAAAAAGAGATTATTGGCAGCCGTGGAACTGAGACTTTGTGCGCGTTCGGTCCCCTGATGATGACGGCGGCGGCGGCGACAGCGGCAGCGGCGCGGCGTCACACCGGCATGGTAGGATGATGATGACGATGACAATGATGATGATGGCAACGATGGCGACAACGACGACAGCAATGACAGCGAAGAAAAAAGGCCAACTTTGAGGACTGCCGAGAGGATTATCGCGCAGGCATCGTCATTGTCGCGGGCGCTAACACGTTGTCTTCCAGTCGTCATGTCCGCTGGAACAGTTATTAACCGGCCATGCTCGAGGAGTGATAGAAGGTAAATTGCTGATGCAGCCGCTGCGGGTGTCGCGACACGGGAGACTGACGGGCGGCGACTCGGCGGAGTCCCTCTTAGGAAAAAATACGAAGCACCTGCAGGACTGGTCTGGAGCATACCGGGCAGCTTGGATCCTGATTTTCGCAGACCCGATTACCGCAGTCCATGCAGAAGAGATTGTGTCCGCAGGGTACCAACGCCGCGGTGACTTCCTTCTCGCCGCAAACGACACAGTCCCGTCGTGCGCCGCCCAAAAGCGAATCCGTGGGCGACGCCGGGCTCGCCGTCGCCGGCGGCGACGGCCTCGAGGGTAACGCGACGCTCGGGAACGACCAGATTGACGATGTCGAGGTCGGCTGCGACTCGAATGACGGCGACTCGCCAATTCCTTCGTCCCTCTCTATCCCATTCCAAATAGCGACGAGGTCGTTCATCCCTATTCCACCGGTGCTGCTGGACGAGCTGCTGCAGCTGGCACTGCTCGAAAACGCTCCATTAGAACTACTGGAGCTGTTCGATCCCGGTTGGTCCATACTTTGAATACCGAGAACAGAGCCGAGACCGCCGCGGCAGAGTACGCCCAGCAGATCAGTATCATCGACAACGCCAGGTGCAGTGCCGGTTCGCAGGGTAATGTGAGCCTGTATTTCGCGTCTGGCCGCTTCCACGCTTTCCGGTAGTCCCGTCACTTCGAACACAGGCTCCTTGTCGCGACTGGGCGTCACGATATAGGTATGCGTCTGATGCTGAATTCGTTTGATGGTCGCGCCCTTAGGACCTACGACCAGACCCACTACTCTGTAGGGCACTCGTACCTGAATCGTTATGTGACCGGGCACCGTCGCGGGTGGTCCGGGTGGCGCACCCAGAAGAGCTCCCAAGGAGCTCTTGCGCGACGCGCGAATCTGTGAGAAATGTTCCGCGGCGGAAAGAATCTCACGCTTCGCACGGGCCACGTCCTCCTTGCGACCGGTGACGACAAAGACGGGTTCTTCACCACGCACTGGTGTCTTGATATAGGTATTCGTCTTTGCTCGGAGGGCCTTGATCTTGCAGCCTGCAATCAAATCAAGAAAAAAGAATGCTCAGCTCATAGTTACTTAGCACAGTACAACAGTATGTTTATGTTGATTCTGTTCAATGATTAAATATCTACAGCTAACGTATCTATCCATTCTTTAATTTTTCTATTTTTAAACATCATTGAATAAATGAATAATTGAAAAAATATCAATATTATGTATTATAGCGTAATGAGAGAAAATGGATTACAATTATTATGCTACTGTGCGCCCTCGTGGCACGCGAGTTTTTTTTTATTCTTTTTATTTCTCTTTTATTTTGTGTCGGAGCACGAAACTGCCCGCATGCGCGTAATAAGCCTTCAAACGCAGCAGCGCGTCCGTGATGCAATTGTTTGCGTATTATAGAGGGGCACAGCGTGAAGGAAAGAACCGAGAAGAGAGAAAAGGAGAGGATTCGATGCAGTAGGCAAGAGAGCGGCGCGGTGTGGCGCGGTGAGCGAGCAGGGTGCAGGAAACTGGAAGGAAGGAGGTCCCGACCCGGTCTGGTCCTCGGTCTCGCAGACTCTTTGGCCTTGAGCCAGCGCAATGCTAGCAATGCAGGTGAACCACTCCTCCCTCCTTCCTTCGCTCCTGATTCCACTCTGTCGTTTCCTTCTCGCGCTCATCCTGGGAACCTTCCGTTTCTCTTTCTCCGTCTCTATCCTTCTCAATCTCGTTCTATCCTCCACTCTCCCCCCTCTCGAACCTCCCTTTCATTCAGTTCACTCTCTCCTTCGTCGATGGAAGGAGAGAAGGCGTCGTACATATGTTGCATCGCATACCATGCTCTCTCTCTCTCTC
>NW_012130083.1:4167353-4171374 GCF_000143395.1 Atta cephalotes
CTACTCTCTCTCTCTCTCTCTCTCTCTCTCTCTCTCTCTCTCTCTCTCTCTCTCTCTCTCTCTCTCTCGCGATTAGCGCCATTATATACTACTATCTCTTTCTCTCTCACTCTGTCTCCTTTATCACAATTAAATTTTGCATTTTCAAACACGTGTCGTGTGTAAGAAAGCGAAAAACGACGGGCAGAATTCAGGGCAAAAGAGCGTGAGGACGAGAGTAAAGCCACAATAAATTCTCCAGAATTACTTTGTCCGCGTGCGGATAGAATGCACTTGCAAACTCGCCTCCCGGGTTGACGAAGGGCACACGAGGTGTATCTAGCGATATCTTTGCGTATAAACGTGACATGCGCGCAACATGTCACGGATAGTATTTCTTCAGGGCCGCTGCGATGCGTAATTCTAATGTCGATACGGAACGAAACGTGGATGATTGGTGACACGCGTACAGCAAAGAAATTGACTCTGACTTGTCAGAGGATATGAGGAAGGTCGTGAAAGGTTGTCCCGAGGGCGTGAATGCTATTAGACTCACAATTCCATTTAGCTGTATATTACACGAGCCGCTACAAGAACTCGATAAAACTCGTGTATATATTATTTGTGCATACATTGAATATCTATCAAATATATATTTATTTATTAGAATTGGAAATACCAATTTTTTTTTTTTTCACGTCAACGTTAACTATTTCAGCGTTCATTCGAAAGCATTTCAGTTTCGAAATGAAATTTTTTGTATTAAATCCTCGAGGACTTTGCTCGCGTGCAACTTTAACCGCGTGTTCACCAGCCGAGTTTCCGCTTCTCGAAGGTTCTCTCTGCCTTATTCCGGAAATTTGCCTAGGGCGAACCGGAGCGGCTTTGGTTCGGCTAAATAACTCCGCGTCGAGATAGAGGCAGGTGGACGCGGTAGATCGGAGAATACCCGGGCGCGCGCGCGCGTGTGCGTGCGAGCGTGCGTGCGTGCGTGCGTGCGTGCGTGCGTGCGTGCGTGCGTGCGTGTAAACGAACTTGTGCACAGGTATACGATACACGGCAGGAGAGCGAAGACCCGCCAAGGAGAGGAAGGTTGCCGTGCTCGTAGAACCTCGAGGAAGGTGGCGATGGTGGTTGGTGATGGTACCAATGGTGGTGGCACAAACGGAGAAAGAGGAGAAGGTGGGGCGTGGGTCGTAGACAGTTGAAGGGCCGCGGCCAAGGTGAGGCAAGACGAAGAGATAGGGAAAGAGAGAGAAAGAGGGGGGGGAGCGGAAAAGGGAAAGAGAGGAGAACTAAAGAAGGCCCCGTCCGTCAGAGAGAACGCTGCTTGCTCGGGGACCCTTTGCTTTGTTCGCTTCGTCTAAGGGACGAGAGAGGACGAGAAGAGAGAATCGAAAGGAACGAATCCGGGATCTTTCGGTTGATCTTTCTTGATCCGCCGCGCCGTGTTCCGTATGTACCATGGAATCGTAGACCAGCGAATCCGGACTCGATCTCAAGCCAACTTGAGTGCGCATAGAGTGCGCAACGATTTAGAGACTTCAGTTCGTTCAAATGCAGTCGTGACAAAGACGATTCGGAAAGATTTCATCGGCGTAAAATAATAATTGCCAACGAGGTAATCGCAAATCCTTTCTTGTTCATCGAAGAAGACTCATTACTCATGACTGATGCGTAAGACACGTTGGTCCCCGGGTGTGAGTACAATCATAAATGAATGCTATTCGATGAAGTTGTGTCTCTCCATTCCCACGATACATCACGCGTCCGTGACGTTGCTAAAATCCGCAGCAGCAACAGCGGCAGTAGCGGCAGCAGCAGCAGCTCCCCAAAGGCTGCAGGATCAATAGTTACAGGCTTCTACGCGCCTCATGGCTGCATTATAGACGCTCCGTGTAACTCGAGTGCATAGGGCGTCGAATATATAAGCTGCGCCAACGTTTCTAAATTTGTCTTTTCTAAATCCTATATTGATGTTTTTTTCCTTGATAATCCTTATTTGAATTATTTTAAATTTGCTCATGTATATATTGATTATCGAAAATTACTTTAATGTTATACCTATAAACAAATTTTTCTAAAGTCTAATTCTTATTACTACTGTACTTCTTAGAAAGGTCAAAGTAACATGTTTCAACGGAAGTTTCGTGGGCCATCTGCTTGTCTTTGCTTTAATGACGCCCACGTATATCTCAACTGAGAGACACTTCTCCTTGGATATCTACTTGAGATTTCAACCAAGTATTTTCGAAAAATTAGAACGGAAAAACGAAAACTTTTACGCAAACTCTATCATTGAGATGTAAAATATTACGTCTTCAAATTATTATATAAAAAATTATATAATGTAAAATATAATAAGAGAGAGACGCTATTGTGCATTCTTAATTTTATTTTAAAAATTTACTTATTTCTTTTTTTTCTTCTTTTACTAAAGAACGATATTTTATCAAAAAACTAGATGGCTGTCAAGAATCGACCTTCATTCGATCTTTCTCAGGAAATTCGTGACACAAACATGAAATTTTCTAAAAACACTGGTTTTTCATATGCGAGCCGTCAAATAGCCATACATCGAGAAGCTACAAAGTTAACATATTGAATGCATGGCTTCCACGCTCATTCGTCGGCGACAGCAGCGTTTGTTTAGGGCCCGATGGACTCTTAAGTAGCGGTACCCTTTGGCGTTGTGGATGCGTCCGCAGGTCTCCGACACACACGATGCTGGCGGGTTTCTCAGGCAGGTCAGTGAAACTGCGCCGTCAAGTTGAAGGCCAACACCCCCACAATGCAACGGCCGAGCACCACCGTCGCTCTCCCCACCATATCGTTAGATCTGCCGCCTCTTCCTCCCGCGTGCCATCCATCCCTTTTCTCTTCCACCGTTGCCCCCTTCTAACGTAACCCCACTCGACACGCGCGCGAGCTATACAGTTGAGAAAACTCCAATAACTCGCCGATAACTCGCTGCCGCCTCTGTACAAATACTCCCTCGCAAAGTAGATTCTTATCGCATTGGAAACGATCAATCATCCCCCCCCCCCTCTTCGTTCTACTTCATTTCTTATGCACCTGGGAAACTTCCAAAACTTCGAAACCATATTCTTTACGAAAACAGTACCGAAAATAAAAACCTCTGTTACCGAAAAAAGTTACATGTATATTATTTGTGATCATTATATTGATTTCTCTTTGTCTCTCGACGCAGTGTATATTTTGTAATATGCACGAATCGCTATTGTGTATAAAGTGAATCGATAATTAACAATTTTTATCTCATAATCCAAAAACTATCCAAGTTGAAGCGGCATTACGTGAATGAAATATCCACTCACATAACAGAGAATAACGAGAGAACTTCGCCGCGAGAGACTGTGATTTTCCCTCTTTCTCTCTTTCTCTTTCTCCTTCTTTGGATAGTTCAGGCGAGGAAGACGTAGGAGCACGCGGTCATTCGTGCGTTGACCATCGGGCAGTCCAGATCGGCGAGTGCCGAGTGCGCGCGCAGGTGTGGTAACGACCCGTCCGTCCGTCCATCGTCGTGTCGTCTCTTTCTCCTCTTTTCTCTCTTCTCCTTTCTCTCCCCCTAGAGAGAGAAGAGAGAGAGAGAGAGAGAGATTTCCTCTTTCTCTCTTCCTTTCTCTCTCGCCCTCTCCCATTCTCCGCTCTTCTCTCTTTCTCTCTTCTACTGACCCCTCACGAAGGCCAGAAATTCCAGCCTCCTCTCGAAATAGATCGATGACACTCTCGACGACTAAGCATACGCACGCATGCACGCACGCACGCATGCATCGTCTCTCTCACTAGGCGCATTCTCTCCGGCATATTCTCTCCTTCTCTCCTCTTTCTCTCTCGAAACTAATGTCTCTGAAATAACCGAGGCGAGGCTCACTCATCGGACTGGGGAATAAGGTGCAACGCACGCACGCGTTCTCCACCAGCACGTTCTCTTCCTTCTCTTCTCTACCCCGCTTCTTTTCGCGTCCTTCTCCCTTCTTCTTTAATCACTCTCGCTTCGTCATCGTCTCTCTCTCTCTCT
>NW_012130083.1:4171394-4178813 GCF_000143395.1 Atta cephalotes
TCTCTCTCTCTCTCTCTCTCTCTCTCTCTTCTTACTCTCTCTCTCTCGTCTCTCTCTCTCTCTCTCTCTCTCTCTCTCTCTCTCTCTCTCTCTCTCTCTCTCTCTCTCTCAGTCGTTCGCCGTTTTCCTTTCTCTCGCTCACAACTTGCTAGCTCGCAGTTGCAACTGCCGTCGCGCCCGACACTGTCTCGAATGGCAGTGGAGGTCATACTATATTAAGATTGAACTCCACTGACACCGCGGCCCAACGACGTTTGTTCTCCTCCTACTCTTTCCTTCTTTCTCTTTCTCCTTCTCCCTTCTTCTTCTGTCTCTCTCTTCCGCTTCTCTTTCTGATCACACGCCATGCACTCTTTTTCTTCGGACTTGAGCAGCAATCCTCACAATAATACGTTCGTTCGAGAAGATTCTCGATGAGAGTCCGGTCGAGATCTCACGATGGAAAATGTAGATTGTGCCAGGCTGTTAATCTTCTATGGAAATGTAGAGGAACGATAGTCCTTGAAGAGAGAGAGTAAGGACACCCTCGAGCCATCGGCGACGACAGCCGCACGATCCTTGGTCTCCGGAAGCGTATCAAACGATCATATATCTTTTACGAGATTATGAGAGATAAAAGAAAATTTTACTCGCGCTAAAATAAGCATCTCGTACTTCGAAATTTATTCAATTTCAACAATGCCGCGAATATTATTACGGAAAAGAAAAAAATACCGTAGTGCAACAACGAAACGCATTTTACTTCTACTCCGATGATTCATTATCAGTTTGCGAGAAAGACCCGCCATCGTTCGGGACTTATGTGGCAAACAGTACGTATATAATTACGCGATATTGGATGTCATGATATTAACGAGAGGCAGTGGATATAATGGGATGCGCTGCCCACCGTGGAAGCCGCTCCGCCCAGAGTTCCTCTTGCCCGAGTCCAAAGGGTGAGTCATTCGTCGATCGACCTACCTCAAACTCACCGACCGAGGGAGCGGACAATGCCCGGGAAAAGCTCCAACCGTGAACGCTGAGGAAAGAAATGCTTCGGATCTCATCTGTTACGCAATTTAGCGCCAGATGAGACTAATCAACCGTTCCGAAAACTGAGAGACAATATCTCTCAGTAAACGTGTTCCAGATTCGTCGCGTTTGCTCTCGATAAAAAGTAAATTTTCTAAAGAACGCCGAGTCGACTTTCTCGCGAAAATCTTATCGAAAGATACGAGTATCTTATCTCTCTCAGTTCAATTTGATTCCCATCACGTCACGTCTCGTTTCTATTGCGACTTACCTCTCTTCGCTATTTCTCTATTCCTTCTCATATTTCTTATCTTATACTCTCTCTATCTCTCTTTCTTTCTTTCTTCATCTTGCCACCTTGAAGGTTATTACAGTTCCTCACGAAGAGCCGCGTTTTCGACCTTTATACCCATCGAATAAAAATCAATCCTGATCGAACACGTATTTATATTCACAAATAGAAGGAAAGCTTCACAACGAACAGAGACTATCGATCACGTAAAATCCCAACGAAGAAAGGACTCTCTCTCGATGGCGTTGAAAAAAAACGCACCGCAGGAACAGTTATATTGGGTCCATAAATAATAGTCTTAAAAGAATAATTTAATGTCACGAGAAGCTGCTGCCAGAGATCCGCTGTGGCTTCCAGTGCACAACTAGCATTTCCTGTTTCGACCGCCAATGAGTATAGAAGCATGAGATTATTCTCACATTTCCCCGTCGCTTTGCTAATTTATGTCCCCTCGGTGCCGTTTTCATAAATTCAAGTGTGTGGGCATCGGTTACGTCAGTTATTCTGCGAATTTCTTTCCTCGCCGCTCCTTCGAAATTTTAGATCGATAAATGGCGGATCCATGGAGACCATGGCTTCCTTCCTTGACGTCTCTTTTTTTCAAAATATTTGTAGCAAGATGTATATTTTTAATATTCCTAAAATGTTTAATCACAATTTTGATATTCCAAAAATATTTATCCAAAGAAACTCCTAGATATAAAAAATTTACAATATATTTTATTATTATTTTTCTTTTGTGTTAATATAATTTTATATAAAACATTTTATGAATAATATATTTGAACAATACTTTTTCAATGTAATAATTTAAATAATAATTTTATATATATCTCTTCATATTTAACTTTAAAAAAATGTCGCTTGCGGCACATCAATGGTTTCTTGAATTTCTGAATCTACTAACGGATCGATGAACAATACCCAAGAGGATAATGTATATATAGAAAAATAATCAAACTCGTGTTTATTTATTTTTGAAGAACCGCCAGAGGCGAAAGTCGCGACGAGAGTTTGTGCACAGACGCGTGCCGGTTCGCGCACGGAGAAAATCGCTCGATTCCGAAGCGTGAATAATGTGTAAACCGCACGAACCGATTGCGAAACTTCGGAAGGAGCGATCTTACGCAGCGATCGTCAGTAGATTCGTCTGCTTAACTTTTTTACTGATTGTAAGATTTATACGATCCGGGGGAAATCGCGCGCGACGTCGTTCGAATCTGAAGAATATTCTAGAACCACGCAAAAGCATTTTGTATTTGTGTTAGAAACGGTTCACTCAAGTCCTTTTTAAAATTTTATGTTGAATTCTTAATTTAGTTAATTTTAATATGTGATATATTAATTTAATAATGTGATTGTTATTTAAATATTTTAAAAAATAATATCCAACATTTGTTAGTGTTAAAATAACACAATTTATAAGGGAATAACTAAATAACAAAAATATTTTTGAAAATGTAAATTTTAGGATACATTAACAAAATTTGCTAATTGAATATTATAAACGTTATGTTTGTTGAAACATATTAATTTAATATATCACGAATATTAATTTTGATAAATGAATATGATTGTTTATAAACTGTGTTATTGTTACGTATTTTTTACATAATATTTGTGTTACTTTTTAATATATTCATCTTGTGTTAATACAAAATTAACACAAAAATTTTGAATGGACTGCTTGGGATATGTGAAATGTATTTAATTTAAAAGAAAATTTCCAACTCAAAGATGACACGCGATCGTGCATAAAATGCGTTTCATCTCACTCGATCGATCGCAACATTGACACGGCAATGTTATCCGACTGAATGCGAAATTTATTTTGATGAGAATGCGAAGCGAAGAACATGTCGGGTTACTTCGTTAAAGGAACAAGGTCAGATACGCAATTTATGCAGCGTGAGATCGAGCGATCTCTTCGAGGAAGAAGCGAAAGGAATCTTATGAAAAAGAGAGATCAATGATTTATCGCGACGCCGCAAAGCGACAAAGTTAATATTGGAAAGAAGGAATTAAAGCTTTTGCAAATTAATTCCGTGCTTGTAATGCCCGTCTCGTATATGAACGCAGTGAGACGTTCAACGTAATACGATAGCGATTATCGCGAGTTGTGGCGGACGGGAAAAAGAGATGGTGACGCCGAAAGACAAAGAAGCGAGAGGCGAGACATAACGATGAAAGAAGAGAGGATAAAGTTGATAGAAAAAGATCCTCTGGATGAATTTACAATTGCAAATAGTAAAACATGTTCGAGTATTCTGACATATCTTCCGGCAACCGTTATATATGAACAAACGAACATTACATATCGTTCATTCATTTTTATCTCTGTTCAGAGACGACAGTGGTGTATCGAAAAGTAGAATATGGAAAATTTAATTTTAGAGAAAAAATTTCCAGAATTGTTGTAATTCCAGCAAAAATCTTTGCAATATAAAAAATTTATTTAGATTCAGTATAGTTGCGAAGTTCAATTTGCAACTGCACCTAAATAATTTTTTATATTCATAAATCAATTATTAAATCTAAATTATTAAATCTAAATTAATCAAAAGAAGAATTAAGCTTGCAATATATTTCCAAAGAAGCAACTTCGAGAAAAATCATGACTTGCGCTTCTTACCGATAAAATTATTTTTATCTAAAAGAAGAAAAAAAAACGAATCTTTTGTCAGACATCAATAAAAAACACAATGAAATTTCCGTTTAGCAATTATTTTTATAGAATACGAAATGCGTGCCGATAAAGGCGGAAAGAGATTTAGCAAGCACATTTGTGCCAATCCGACCGATAAGAGCAGCGAATTGGGAAACGCGGCTACGTTAGAAAGTCACGCGTGGGTGAACCAATTTAATGTCAAAACGCGCGCCGGCCGGCCCACGCCGTCGCGCCGCGTATCTTTTCCCTCCTCTCTCAATCCTTCTCTCGTCCCGCGGGAACGTTACACACGCCACGCGGATACGTTACGAGCACGAGCGCATAGTACGTCCATTCATCGAGCGTTCAGACATGACAGAAACTTCAAAGATGGTAAAGATCGTCGACTGCGCTCTCCATTCTTTCACCATTTCAAAATCAAACACTGATAAGGTCTGATATCTACATTTCGTTGTTGATAATATTCAATGCTTCGATTCTAATATTATATACATACACTTTCTACTTATAATTAATTTATTAATCACTATCAAAACAGATTTTCCAGATATCGAACGGTATTAACTAATATCAGTATTTGTGATTATCGGTATCACGTGAACGAAAGTATATCGTTATCTAGATAAATGTTTCTACTTACTGTTTCGATATGCGACGCTTTATTATTATTTCGCTTCATCGGCGCGACGTGGTCGTCCATGAAGAATTTTTCGTTCTCGACCTTCTCCGCCCATGGAAAGAATCGATATTGGGCAATGGGGACTAGACTGCATTAATTGGCGTCTTTATATAACGAATCGCGGCACATATTGTGGCAAGCGGAATATTAATATTGCGCTGGCTCGTCGAGTTTTACGTCACCAGGAATTCAAGCGAACGAGCACATTGCTCGTTCATGGAACGCATGTTTCGCAAAGCGCGATGTAGTGTCGAGAATATTATACATACATATATATTGTGCATACATATATATATATAGAGTAGAAAAAAAAATAAATATATATATACACAATAAAATTCACGACTCGAAATATTATAGCAAGAAAGTTTCGAAAAATTAAATGGATTCTGAGATACAAAAAGATTCAAAATATTGTCAATTATAGATTACATTTAGATGATCATCTGTGCATTGAGAGAAAAATGTACTAAATTTTAATAAATATTTATTCGAATAGTGCCAGTTGAATATTTACTAAATGTAAACGTACTTTGGTACAAGAACTATTAATTTTTATCTATTATTGAATTTTATTTAATAAATATTTATTTTCCGCAAATAAATGTTGTATTAGTACTATTCAAACAATTATTTATTAATATTTAGTACAGTTTTTCTCTAAGTGTGAGCATTAAAGTAAACACTAAAATGCGCATTTATCAGTGTTCATTAATACTACACGCACGACTTATGGATATATAGCTATCTAAACGTAACCCATAATTGGTTAACTCATATTTAAACCTTTATTATCTCGAAAATTATTGCTTAAAAAAAAATTTATAAATAACCTTTTTACATAATTTTTCGATATTTATTCTTGCTGTAGTATTTCAAGTCACGAATTTTGGAATATCCCTGTGTGTATATTACTCTCTTTTTTATTATCATTGTGACTCACGCAAAGGCGGGGAAACAAGCTATCTGATCGAAGCACGAGACGACATAATAATAGCAATATGTTTTTCTCACATCGTTTGATTTGTTGTACAAGAAAATTCTTATCTATATCCATGTAAACGAACCGTTGGCTGATTCGACAATAAAATAAGAGAACAAAGCAAGACGAACATAGAACAAAAGTATTGAAAATTTACTTTTCATCAATTCATCCAAGAAACACAGCTTCGCCTACTTTAAAACAAGCGATAAAAAAATGACACAATATAAAATGTATACAAGAAATGAAGACAGAAATGGAATATTGGAAAATATTTTTATTCAACGCGACACGATAACACGATGTCGCTTTATTTTCCACGCTCGGGTCTCGCTGCAAAATTATTTTATTTATGGTACTAAGGACGAGGATGTCCGATAATTCCAAATGCGATAACGGTAACTCGTCAACTTATCGGCAAAAGAATTTACGTCGATTATTATTATTTCGAAGGAAATACATCCGACATACATTACGCTAATGGCATCAATCATTATGTTTGCATTGCCAATAGTGCACTGTTAAATGTTGAAAAATTTGCGACTCTTCTTTCTTAAGCCCATTTCCAATGTTCTACCATCATAGATTAACTTTAATTTCGTTTTAATTTATTCTTTATCTTTTAATTCTCTAGAAGATAAAAAGTAAATTAAACCAAGATTAAAGTTAATCTACATTGATATATAAATATAAACACGTCTGAAACACCCAATCCTTTGTCGGAGTAGTGAAAACGTTCAAATATTGAATTAATTATTCGCGTATACGCAACGAGGTTATCATCCTGTGTCGCCTAACTCTCCTCGTTGTCGTCGTCCAACCCTAACCGACAATCCCTCACGACGGCACACATATAAACGTACATATACAAACATACGCAAGTATGTACGTACGCACGCTGCCAACAAGACACGCGTAGCTTATCGATCACTCACAGAAACAGCCCTCATGTAACAGGCCCGACCGGTGTTTCCAGCTTGAGATATTGACCTAACAGTGAATCATCCGCGACCATACTACACCAGCGCTGTCATTACGTAATATACAATATATACGGTATATATCTATTCGATGCAGTGCAATACTTGATCGAAACGCTTACGCGTTAGTTTTTCGCTTTATTCTCCGTAACAATTGTGTGCTGCCCGTCGCGCTTACGTCGTCCGACGCGATTAAAACGGCCGATTAGATCAACGGCCGACGGTCGTCGCCTCGTGGTCAATAATTCATTTGATTATCCGCGACGCAGACCGAGCGTGGCTCGCGGTGGGCGCGAAGCCGACACTATCTCACACGTGTGATAAGTGCTGCACGATACGCGCACTGTCTTCATTGTCCTCCCATTCAGTTGTTACGTGTCGTTGTGCAGGCACAACAGAAAACGTGTGTGCGATCTGTGCGATGTGAAGCGCACGTTTTATCTACTGGGATGACACCCTTTCGACCAGGACAACGAGAGGAGAATATATCGGGGTATTACGCGAGTTAAGTGTATCGCGTGCTTGATTACGGAGTCGTCGCGAAAGATTCTCGGACAATTTCACACTTCGGATAATTTCGAATCCCTGACTAACCTTGGAGATTTCTTGGCACGAGAGTAGATTTTTCCGGAGGGCTCATTTTCTCTCACCCTTCAATCGAGTTATATATATATATATATATATATATATATATATATATATATATAGTAGGTAGTACACGACGCGTACGACGTACGTAGTACTACTAACTAAGTACGGTACGTACGAAAGAAAGTAACGTACCGGTACCGGTACGACCGTACCGTA
>NW_012130083.1:4178833-4213646 GCF_000143395.1 Atta cephalotes
TACGTACTACTCTACTACGTACGTAGTAGTTCTTGTCGTACGAGAGTAGTAGTTACGTTACGGTACGTCTCTTCTTCTCCTCCTACCTACTACTAGTATATATATATATATATATATATATATATATATATATATATATATGGGATACACACGCGTGCGATGCATACAATGGTACGTCAGAAAAGATTACCGGCCGGCTACGCCAATGGTTTCCATGGGAACATATTCAGGGATAGAGACCTGTCTGGAATAGTCCCTGGACCAATCCGTACCGTTTACGTTTCCTAAAGAAGAAATTCGCCAATACAGATTCTAAGTATCAACCATTATGAAAGATAAGCTTTCAAAAAAAAAAACGTCGAGCGCATTTTGTAAAAGCTTAGAATAGTTTACCGTTACGGAGGAATAAAAGTTTCATGCACTGAAGAAAGAAGATTTAATTTTAAGATAATAAAATGTTTTCTTCTTATCTCCATTTTTTAAATGCTTAAAGATGTTTTAGTTTTAAACTTTTTCCATAAATAAAACACTATGTATTTGGATTTAAAATAGTGTTTCCAATCCGAACACGTAATGTTTTGTTTATTGGAACAGTTTAAAACATCTTTAGATGTTTAAAAAATGGAGATAAGAAGAAAACATTTTAATATCTTAAAATTAAATATTTTTTTTTCAGTGTTTTTTTTTTAAATTTTTGTGATAAGTCTCGTTGAAGAAAAAGAGATAAGTAAATAAAAAGAAATATAGAAAATAAAAAGAGACATCCTCACTCGATTAGCTCTCCCATATCTCTCAACAACACAATAGAAACTCAATGCTACCTGACTGAAATTGTTTCGACCACTCGACCCAACAATTTAGCAAGTTGAAAAAATTTGATGAAATTGTAGATACGACCATCGATATTTCGACTACATCGACTAGATTTCACATGACATGCTGTGATGCTGTCCTCGTTCTTAAACACGAGCTTCTCGAAAGGGAAATCTATATTGACACGGAAAGAATGATTTTGTTTTAAATATCTAAAAATTCGAAATATCTAAAAATAGCAATAAATCTGAATATAATTTTGTTGGATCTTCAAAATAATTATATAAGAATTTTGAGCATGAGTAATGCTACAAAAGTTCTGATATTCTAGCAACCAGTTTCAGCTTATATATTATTTTCAAATCTACATCCATATAACTAATTTTTTTAATATTTCGGCTAAACCGTTCTTTCTGTGTGTATTTCCATTATCTTATGAGATTTGTATATAAAAAACGTGTTAATTTTAAGATATTAAAATGTTTATTCTTGTCTCCATTTTTTAAAGATGTTTCACTTTTTCAATAATCAAATTTTTTCAATAAAACATGTGTTTGGATTTAAAATTCTAAAACGGTCAAAATTGAAATATCTTATCTCATTATTAAACATTTATCTTACAAAGATATTTTAAACGTAAACAATTTAAACTGTATTTTTTACAGTGTGATAATTGAGATTTACGCTACACGCTAATCATACGCGAATTATTCGAAAGTAAGTACACTAAAAAAAATTTACTAAATCTTATGTATATTCTTTAAATAGCCATTAAGTAAACATTTATTTTGTAAACATTTTACTTACAATAAATAACTATTTCAATAAAAAAATAATAATTAAATCAAATTAATGATTTTATGATAAATATATATTTACATTTGGTAAATATTTATTAAAATTTAGTTTTTTTTTCTCAATATACAATAACTAAAAAAGTAAGTGCATCTAGGAATCGCCAAATGGCTGTTTTTTTTTCCGAGAAAAATTGTTAATTCGAAATAACAGCTCTTTATATGTCACGCTCGTGCGCGAAAACCGCAATCAGTACACATGCATGCGCGATTTTTCTGGCGAACCACAGTTTCAACTGCCTCGAAGTACAGCTGCGGTGGTCCGAGGAGAGTGCATGCTTCGACGATGACGTCTGGTCCCCAATGCGACGACGTTTTCTTTATCCTGCGCGCTACGATACACATTGCAAAGTTCTATGACCGGCGAGAAATAATATAATGTCAGATACCACACGGATGATGAAAATTCACGAGTACTTGGTTTCGTCTGCATCGAAATGTCGAGGAGTACAGTAAACATCGTCAACTAAAATCTCAAGTGCACAGTGTATCATACTTGATATGCTATCGATAAATGAATTTAAATGTTTTCTTGGAACATACCGACGTAATTTATTTTTATACACCAAACATGATATATATGTTACTGTTTTATTAAATATATCTCCATGTACGTCAATTTTTATTTATACTCCACTAATCGTATATGACTCGTAAATCAATTCAAACGAAGAACTTCTTCTGAGTGGTCATCTTCTCTCAATCATTATATGGCCCGCGACATTGACACATGCACATCGCGGATTGGCCAGGCCAGACATCGAGCAGACGAAACCTTGAGGAGCCATATCCTTGAATTTATTGCGAAATCCGGCGAGCGGCCGCGAACTCAGCGTAAACACGCGCCTGCAATTTGCGTGGTTCCTTGCATTTACACGTTGCAGAAATCGATATCTGGATATAAAATAATTCCGAGCGATGATTTTTTATTTGTTCACTTAATAGGAAAGAAGCGACACAAACGAGACACAGAACATTAACGTAAGATTAAATCATCGTCTTTTCATCTGTGCATTTCTATCAACGTAGATTAATCTTCAAATAAATACATTGATTAAATTTACTTTTTATCTATCTAATTGTAAGAATTAGAAAAAGATAGAGTGAATTAAACCTAGATTAAAGTTAATCTATATTGATAGAAACAGACCGTAGAAAGAATGATTTTGCTGAAGTATCAAAAATTTAGCTAGTTATAGATCTGAAAATAATTCTGTTGAGTCATGAAAAATTATGTAGAAAATCAACCATGATGAGCAATATCGTAAAAAAATCTTGATATTTTTCCTTCAGCCTTCAGTAAGAAGTTTGAACATTTTGCATAATTATTTTGATAAACCAACAAAATTTATTTTTAGATCTGTATCCAGCGAAATTTTTAGATATTTCAACCGTTCTTTCCCTGTAGTAATTATTCTTAGCTCCTAGTAAGAAGTTTAAACATTCTGTATAATTATTTTGATGATCCAACAAAATTTATTTTTAGATCTGTATCCAGCGAAATTTTTAGATATTTCAGCAAAATCGTTCTTTCCCTGTAGTAATTATTTTTAAAATAATATTTGTAAATAATATGTATTAATCTTTCATTTGCCATAGAGAGATATTTTCGTTACGTTCTCTATTAATGGCGACCGATGTCCTAACTCTTACTTTGAGGAATTCTAGTATAAAGAAGATAGGAGAACTACATCACGAGCCACTTTTACAGCTGCATCTTTACAACGTAAAAATAATTGTTACTACGTGGTCTACTGCCTCGATATATTTATATCGCGGCTATCGATTGTCTCCTCGCGTCAGCGAGCAGAACAAGCTGACTGTTCCCATAAAGGCGTTGATCGATAGTTTATCTACGATATAGAAAGAGAGAAAGAGATAGGTAGCTAGACCGATCACTGTACGTAACAAAGTCGCAAATATTGTCACGCGTTACCTCTGCACGACTAAATTAACTCGAAATCTTTCCTCAAGAATGTTATCGATAGCTATGTAATCTTATGATCATCGCGATTAAAACGCAAGTCAAATATTTAACGTACGAGAATATCAATACGCGAAAAGTAAACAGGAAATCATGACACGGAAAGTAAAGTAACGACGTGTGAGTCGTTTCTAGAAGATTCAGGGACTAGTTTGACTAGTTTGCAGCTTCATATTTTGACATTCGATGATTCGATTGATTGATCGCGATCGACGAACATCTACAGCTGCATCGATTCCAATTATCGTCATTTTTCTCGCGGACCACCAGCGAGATAGCACATTTCTGTGAGAGAACACGCGTAGAACCTCCTGGAGCCTCAAAGGACTAAATGGAAGGAAATAGATTGTCCAAAAATACCGAGCGACAGACGAGCTTAAAACGTGGTTAATCTCCCCGCGAAATTTGTGACGATGAGCGATACAATTCTCGTAAATCCCTCGAGCGAGAAGAATTGCGACACAGAAATTTTTGACATTTAAACTATTTCGCTCGAAGGATCCTTGAACTGAGGAAAGTGGGGACAGGATATAGAATTCAAATTCGATTTCACCAATCCTGTGCGTAGGTACGCGTAAAAGTGTTAGCCCATGGAGTGACGTGTGTCGTCGAACGAGTTGCACAATACTTGAGTTAAAGGTGTTCAGTAATAAGACGCGTTGGCCAACGCAACGATTTCTAATTGCGTGCCTAACGTTCGTAATCGCTTTCGACTTAAATCAAATCGCTTTCAACTTGTCAACGAGTGCGCGCGCGCGCACCCGTTCTCGGTCAACGGCGATCACTGTGTCGAGTGCACATAAACTGAAATTAATCACAGCTATTGATATGCCGGGGGATGTTGAATCCCGCGTAAATCCCCGGATTCTCGGCGATTCGCGATAATTCCATGGAACAAGATATCGCGTCATGCGCGAAAATCGAAAACGGTATTAAATCGTTTCTCTCACAGGATACATGGGTAACATCTCGTTACAGGTAGATGACATCGCGTCCAAAGGATCTCGAGATTTCAACGAACAGGGTTATTACAAATTCCTCTCTCATCCTAAAATTCCGTAACTTTTCCCTGACTTCCAGACAAAATTTCATGATTTTCCCTAATGCTTGCAATAATATTTTGAAACTTTCTGTAATTTCGTCCTGATTTGGAAACCGTCAAATATTTTGTTGAAAAAGCAATTTAACATAGCAATGTAAATTACTATTAATGTTGCTAATACTGCTTGCATTTAATTGTTAAGTTCATAGTATTTTAAAACTGCGTAGGTGTGATGTACATACATTGAACGTCTTTAAAGCCAAAAATTTTAATTTGACAGAAAATTTTACCAAGTTCTCCGACATTTCCATGTGATTTCTGATTTTGCGGCAACCATAACGAGCGAAATCCGACCATGTCCTTATCAGTCTTGTGAGATTCCTGAGGGGAATTACGACCGGCCGTGCCATGCGTCGTCTTTAGAATTCCGCGAATTCTGCTCGTCGAAACTGGTGCAGTCGGCGGGGTGGGCTCGACAATCTCGCAAATTTCATTCCTAAAATGGGTCTGGGTCGTTCGAGAGAGGTGGGAACACTAAACAGGCTGGACTCGGCCGGCGCACCAACGATGGCTCGCATGTCCATATCGTTCTCTCATCCCGAGTAGTATATATACGTCGTCAACATACAAAGAAATGCGGCTTGCTGCAAATGAAGAGCATTATAATCGTGCGATATAACTTTCGAATGACTCGCATCAATATCGCAATGTAAAACGCAAATCATGCTCAACCCATTACGTCTAGTTGAACTCTAATCGCTCCAATAGAGTTCTTTACACGGACAACTCTATTTGCATCCATAACGCAATCCATCTCCCATGAACCGAGACATTGTGACATTGAAACAATGAAAATGTCAGCATAGCATACGCACGATATCATGTTATCGAAAATTCCTAATTAAAGGACATGATATTTATAAACGATATGTCTCTCGAATAATTAAAGTTGTCATTAAACACCGTCCGAATAATTAAATAATCGATTAATTAACATAGCATGTTCCACTAATG
This sequence comes from Atta cephalotes, assembly GCF_000143395.1. Classification (NCBI taxonomy): domain Eukaryota; kingdom Metazoa; phylum Arthropoda; class Insecta; order Hymenoptera; family Formicidae; genus Atta; species Atta cephalotes. The sequence goes on from NW_012130083.1 coordinate 4,184,541, forward strand.
AAAGATTACTTTGTTATCGGTATAATATACGGCATATAGTATACGGCATGATATATGTTGCGAGTTCGGTCGCGGTCATCCGGCAAAAAGGTCATAGACACGCGGGCAGGGCACGTTGCACTTTCCGCGAACGATTCGAGAACAAGACGCGCATCGACGCCGGGCGTCGAGACGAGGCGACGACGGGGCACAGCACGCACTGCAGCGCATTTTTGTCGCCCACGAGAGCCAATCCGAGTACTTCTTCGTCTTCATCCTCGTCTTCCTCCTCCCTGTATCATCCACCTCCTTGTCTTCGTCACCATGGTTGTCTTATTCTGCTTCTTCGTTCTTTGCGAGACCACGAAGGCTACCACGACGAAGTAGAGGTCGACGAAGGAAGGCGCGCTCATGCCGCTGTATGGGAGAGAGAAACGATTCCAGTCGAAGAAGGGCCGTTCTGCCCCGCACATCCCACCCATGGTTTCCGCCGGCCTTGGAGCCACTGAACCACTCCGTGGTTCAACGATTCGAGGCTTCAGTGGTGCTCAACGCGAACGTCAGCGGCGAAAAGTTACGTCGTAGAGAACGACGAGAATAAGTGACGAAGCGACAAACTGGTTGCAGAACGCGATATGCGAACTCGGGAGACTTCTGATAGTAGGATTGTTTGAATGAGATAAGGCAGCACGAATGAGGCCGGCAGGCCGGCCGGTTGGACGATCAGGTCGAATTTTCGCTTTCTTTCCTACCAACTGATGTCTTTTTCGTACCACCCACGCTGGTTAGATGTGAATGAAGAGACTTGTAATCTACGTTGAGTTGGCAGCTTGTTAGCCAGCTCGAAATGCAACGCATTCTTGGGATAAATAGATGTGACATAAAGATACGTTGTGAAAAACAAGGGAGCCAACTCGTTCGCATAAAAGAAGCCGCGTTCCGATAAAACTGTTTCGCCATTCTGCACCAGATGTCCTCTTTACACCTCTCTGTAGAGACTCTTCTCTAATAGAGGAACATGAGAAAGCTATTTTTGATTAGTTTATGTTTTAACAATTCCTGAAGAGAGAGAGAGAGAGAGAGAGAGAGAAATAGATAAGAAAAAGAGAGAAGAAAATATTCTTCTCTCTCGCAGAGTTTTGTTAAAACTACTATCCTGCATACAAATTGCGGCTCGTGTCTCTTATTGGAGGATCTTCACTCCGTACTGAATTTCATTTTCAGGAAATTAAAAATTTCTGATTGGATATTTAAAAGAGCGTTAGGCGCGGACAAACAGGAGAGCTAAAAGGCGCTTCTTGTAAATCAATCGATGGAAATTCTCGGAAACGGTTACTCGACCGAGAAGGAACGGTAGAAGGCACGAGCCCGACGAGCTTTCGGATGCGAAGCACGATCTGGGCACCTTCCGTTTCTTCGTCTAGCGCAGCCAATGGCCGCCACCATGGCAGTCTGCTCGTCACGGCGAATACGCCATCCAATTTTTTTCTCCCCTCGTACTTTCTAAGCCTCCTCCGTCATCGGCAGGAAGTGCCACAGTCTGACGATGTCGTCTCGCCTATTGGAGGTTTTACCCCGTAATGTACTGCGTGATCTGCCTGCATGTCCTGTGTTTGTCGACAATATTATCACGAATCTTCTGATACTCGAAATACGGAAGTGTGAGATATATCTTCTTCATTTCTCATTTCTGCTTTAAAAATGTCTATAATATATATTTAAAATCATATATCTATAGGTATTTACGTTTATCAAAATTTTTTGACTCATTGAACTGTTAAAATTCTGGGATTGTTAGAATCCTATCTAGAGAGGAAATGATGAGAACAATAAAGTTACCATGTAAGAAGATTTTACGAAGATAGATCAATAAAGTAAACGAAAAGAGCGGCGCGAGAGCAGCTATGGGCTGGAAAATTCCGTCGAAGTACTTTTTACTTGCCGCAGCTGTTAGACACGGACCATTATCGTTCAAAATGTTCTGCACGAAGGGTGAAGAGCTCTTCGTGAAACGCAGGTATATAACAACTCCCTCCATTGAAAGACAGGTATTATAACGCCGACAGGCCATGAGGACGAGGTCAGGTCCGGAAGAACACGGGATATACCCTCGGCACACGATAATACCAAAAATCGCCCTGGCACAACGGAAGGACATGCACCACTTTCAACGGCTACCTGTGGAGAATAAACGTATATCTAACAACCGTTCTATCCGTCGCTTTCTCTTTCGAGGTGTAGGAACACGGCGCGAAATGGTAACAGTTCTCAAAACTCAAAATCTTGAGTTTAGTCTTCGGTGCTGCAAACACGCGCGCAAGAATGTACCTAACGCCTATTGTCGCTACCGAGCTTAGAAGAGAATCATTCTCACATGTTTGCTACGTCGAAATTTGAAATTATAATCATTTCGTTCACGATTCGTTCAAGAACGCGACGAGTCGACAGATGTAAAAAAAAAAAAAGCGAAATAAAATATTTCGGGCGCGTTGGAACGCGAAACGCGTCGCGGCGATGCAGGACAAACCTGGGCCAGGTCGTCGGTTTAATTACATCGGGCACCTGTCTGCCCGCGTTGTCCGGAGGAAGCGGCGGCACGTGCGTTCGTACACCTTGTCTCTTAACGCGGCCGATTAACTGGTGCGCTGCTTTCCGGCGCGAATGACGTTGATAAAAGACAGGCACGCGTATACAGATGCGACGCTGTTATCTTTCTCTCCTTTTTCTTCCTTGAAAGAGCAAAGTTTACGAAGCTCGATGCACCTGCGAATTCGGTGTGCGCGGGAGAGCACGATACGCGAGGCCGACGACTCCTTCTTCAAAGAAGAAGATGGAGAAGGGTAGGCGGGAGGAAAAGAAAAAAAATTGAAAATCGGCCGCGATGCAGACACAAATAAATCGCAAAAACATAATAATAGAGAGAGTAAGAGAGAAAAAGAGAGGGAAAGAGAGAAGAGACAGCGAAGCGAGATGAAGAGGAGGAGAGACATTCGAGACAAGGCGGCATGCGGGGCAGAGGGGCAGAGAGGGTAGTAAGGTAGCGCACCACACACGTGCTTTTGCGTCGGTAGGTGCGTGCGCTTTGTCTCAAGGCGAGCTGCTCTCCTTCGCGGCGGTTCTTCAAAAGAGGCCGGACAAAGGAACGGGTATGCGAGATCCATAGGCCGGGACCGACGTTGTGTTTCGCAGCGCGACTGCCGCACGCTTTGGAGGTTGAGAACCCTCCCCTCCACCTATCCTCGTCGCCGGACTCTTTGTTGTCTACGAAGATCGAACGTCGCCAAATCGCAAACTATTAGGTGTCCCGTTATCATTTTCCTCTCTCGCACAATCTCTGTTTCTCTCACGCTTTTCGGTAACTGTCGGATAGATCGACCGTATAAAAAAAACAGATTTCGTTTCTGATCTTCGTTCTGAGAAAAAGTGGTTTGTGAATTTCGACACGATATTTCTCTCGATTCCTCGCCGCCAATCGAGTTTGAGGTCACCGACGTCGGCTCGCCCGGGCGAAATATCATTGGGATACTTCACAGGGAGTGGAAAGATTCCCGATATTGGTCGTTTACGTAAATACTTCATCAGGTTGTTCAATCTCACTTTACAGAATTATATGAACAAAGAAAGACGGAGAAATAAAAAGCTATTGTTTAATCTAAATCTCTTTCCTAAAAGAATGTTCTGTTAATGTATTTTGCGCGATTCAAATCATGAATCTTTAGAATGCCGTCATTAATTCACTTCACGTGATTTCGTTGCCTTTATATGATCTTTCTAACAAATTTTGATTCTCATTGCACACCGTTATTGTGCGTTCCATTTTAATTCCATTCATGAGATTATAGGAAAAGTATTAAAATTTAAATTCTAATAATATTTCTCTTTCTCTCTCGATCCATAGACGATTTAATTGTCGAGACACGTGTGCTGTGAAACACGTGGCGCAACTACGAGTGCAATATGTCGCTCTAATGTCGTTAGTATCTCACTAACAATTAACGATGAATCGGGGTTAACGTTTTTTTCTAGCATCATCTCTAAGTTAATGAACGACGATGTCTGCAAACACCATTCGTTAGGAACACTTAGCAATTTCGATCGAGATGACCGATATTCAGAACCAACGGGATCTTCTTTTTTTTTTATATGCGCGGAGAAAAAAACATTGTAATTTTTATCTTACGAGACCAGTAAAAAACATTCTCACTATTTTTAACGAACTTATAATTTTATTGGTTGAAAACAAAAATATCGAAGGTAAAAAGCACATTATAATTAAAGTATCTATTCAAATAATTATCGTCTTAAAGTAAAGTAAACCTCTAAGAAAAATACTTAGTTGAAAATAGAAAACTAGAAGATTCTGATTATATCAATCATAATTCCGATTATTTCAACTAGAATTTTAGTAGATTAACCAGAAAATTTTCTAGTAGATTTAATCAGAAAATTTTCTAATTAAATCTATCAAAATTCTAGATAACTGGAATTCTGATTGATTTAATCAGAATCTTCTTGTTTGTACATTTTCAACCAAACCATTTTCCTCGATATATTTTCAATACGTAAATAAACACGAACAAAACGTTCAAAATTTACTTTACGAAATGTAAAAAGTACAATATTTCTATACGAGAATCACTCATTGATCAGAAAAACAAAGTAAATTTTACATAAGTGGGCGCGTCTGCTTCTCCATGGACCTGTCATTCCACAAAATTTATTTAGAATTGTAACTTTTATTACATACTATTTTTTTCTCCGTGCACATATTGCAGTAATCTTCACAAAGTTCCGCTCGAATAATAAATTCTCGTATAAAAAAAAGAGCAATAAGAGCGAATTGCTCATTTTTCGCACGCGGGCTCGCGCAGCAGACGTCGGGAGAACAAAATGTTATGTCGAGCGTAAAGGCAACTTAATACCGATCGCGTTACATGTCCCAATAATACCGCGGGAGCGAAAGTTTCTCTCTGAATAATTGGAACACGAGGCTCGGCTTTACAGTCGCGCTTATCGTCGGCCGCATAATATATACATGTGCGTATGTACGCCGCAGCCGTTACTGCTGCTACGCAACAACCAAACCATCATCGTCGTCATCGTCGTCCTCGTCGGCGTCAGCGAGACACGCGAAAAAAGCCGAGGAAGGAATTATGCATGACTGTTGCACTTCTGAATCGTCTAATAACATGAAAAGACACACGACGCACGTCGTCAGACACGCGATGATAAACCCGAAGCTCCTCGACGTGAGCCTAAGAGCTATGACACACAAAAAAAACGTAAGCGGTAAGCAAATCAACATTTCACATTATTGCTTTAAGCAGTAATCACATTAGCAATTGCACAATTATGATTAACGATTGCCGATTACTTTTTAATCGATCAATTAATCCGAGACACTATGTTTTTTATCAGGATATATACTCCAACTGGCGCTTTAATCGAGAAATTACGCGTTCAAATTAATTATTAATGACCAAATAATATATAAAGCACGATCATGTTTGTACAACTCTGAAATATAATTTACAAATTTACTCGATGTTTACGGCAGCATAAATGGTACTTGCTACAGTATTCATCGCTAGAAGGTTGAACGAATAACTTATTACAGACTACTTTTTCGTATGAAGGCGCAATGAAAGATTCGTCTATCTGCAGCGAATAAAAAAAAAGAAAGACACACAGTGCGCAAGGGGAACGGAAGTGGGTCAGTGCCACAAAATTTGTTTTCGTCACCTTCTCTCACATCATTCTCTCTCGAATCGCCGAGGGCTGTGCATCTCTCATTAGAGCGGCCAGAATGCCGATGTCGTCGCCGCCATCGTCGTTGTCGCTTTCCCTTTCCGCGATTTTTGCGATTGCGTAACAGTGACAAAAGCCTTAAAGACTGGCAAACGTAGCCTAACGTAGCCGCCACGCAGCACGTGCCACACACGCGAGTGCTGACAGCTTTCTCGCGATATTTACGGACAAAGAGTCTTTTCGATGACCTCATCTAAATGCTTAGCAATGCATGTTCTCCTCGATGGTAAGCATTTACTTTTATTAAAAATTATTAAAAGCCATAAATACATTCAGGACCATGTTATGAGTTATCATCTCATAATAACATATGTACTTATTTGGAAAATATTTTATAGAAATAAATAAAATTGTAAATTATTCAAAAATAAGCTGTAAATAAGCTTAAATAGGCTCGTTTTAGACAAATGGCTTAATCACGGCACTTTTGCGCGCCGACCTTCGGAAATTGATTCGATTTCACGTCGCTGCCCGCGACGTATGATTTCATTACTAGAACGGCGCGCGTCGAGGAGAAAAAAAGTTTGGGACAGTAGATTGGCCTCATCTTGAGATCGAGAGTGAACGGATGACTGTGCGACAGGGACCGACCGGATTGTGAGTGGGAAGACGCGTGAGCCACGAGAGGGAAGAGGAGAGAACGCAGAACATAGGCGTATAGCGGGGAAAAAGTGAGAGAGAGAGAGAGACGAATGTGCGCGGGAGTTCGCTCCTCATTGCAGGCACACGAATGCACGCGCATATATGTATACACATACGCACACATACGCACGCACGCGAAGTAGCGTGCCCGAGAATGCGCGCATGTTCGCTGCGCACGCATACACATGGTCGAGAATCGAGCTAAACCGAGCCAAACAGCGAAAGGATGAAGCCCCGGCTTCGGCTAGAAAGAAGCGGTCGGCCAACACAGTAGACAGTCTTGAATCTTGACCTAGGACACGCATCGCCGACTACGTCACAGTTCGACGTACTATATGAAGGCTCTCTTACGTACTCCGCTTGGTCGACATTTGTACTCGATTCTTAACCAGGATGGAGAAAGAAAGGTCGGCTGATGGCGAGCGAGGTCGAGGTTTTCCCTTGAGCCGGAAAAAAATGCGCTCGCGACACGAAAATACACGCGCATTCGTCGACTACTCGTCGATATTTTCTCACCGCGCGTTTATGATGTATCTGTTTAACATGCAGATTTAAATCAAGATTTAAAATAATCGATGTAATATATGTATACGTAGACGATAAATTAGCGAAGTATGTTAATTAATTATAATTGAATTAATTTATTCTAACGATTTTTTGCAATAAAATTACTTAGTTTTTAAGATACATAATTAGTATCAGATTATTCATATCGTTCTAAAATATTTATGAGCATCAATACTATTAAATTGCTTATCAATTCAGTTTGTGATATTACTACTCTAATTCTATTAAGATCGCATTTCAAGATCGATGAAAATTAAATTCGGCGCGTAGGATTAGATATGTATATAAATTTATATCAAATTATTAAAGCTAAATTATTAAAGCTAAAAAAAGATTAACTAAAGATCCAGCTTGACGTTTTTTTTAATATTGATATTTAATGACTCATTTCTATCAATGTAGTTTAATTTGAATCTCGGTTCAACCAACTCTTCACCTCTCTCCCTCCCTCTCTCTCTCTCTCTCTCTCACACACACACACGCTCGCACGCACACACACACACGCACATTTTTCTCTGTCATTTTCATTTTCTTTTATCTAATCTTGTCTTGTATTATTTTATTATTATTATTATATTTTATTTTTTCTTGTATTCGCGTTCAATTTTTTCTTGTACATTCTCGTATTATACATATATTTTTGATTCGCTCATTACTCGCATTCTCTATTGTTTATTGTATATCATTTTTGTTTGTATATTACTTTTATTTTAATTCCCCTCTCATCTTGTAATTTTACTCATCTGCTAAATGTTCTTAAGAGAATTTGCCGTAGAACAATATAATAAACGCTTTTATCTACCTGTTTATCTCTCTTTCTCTCTAGAAAAAGGTGAAGAATAAATTAAACCGAAATTAAAATTAATCTACATTGAGATAGAAATGGGCACAAGAGTTTCATTTCCTAATTGTTGTGTATTCAAATTTCAAAATTAAAAGACACTTTGTTTAATATTATTTATTTTAATGAAATGAGAAAAGAGAAATGCATCGTTGCAGTCTAATGTAATCAGTGCGTAAGAAAGTGATATCTTTATCGAAAGAGATAATTTTTCTCCGAGCTTATTGAGCGCAGCTGTTGGCGCGTTAAACGGAGCCTCGGAGGAACGAGACTCTACAGAGGCTCTCGATGCTTTCCTCGTCCGGACGGAAGTGCCACGTCGAGCGCATTGTTGCGAGCAGAGTACACGGGATGCGGATTGGCCAAATGGAGCGAGAGAGACTCGACCGCCCGCGCGTCCGTGCATAATACATTCACGCCTTCATCGTCGAGTCGTGTGTACATGCGCTTGCATACGAGAGAGAAGGAAAGAGAGACAGAAGTGGGTGGGTTATGCGAACCACTTCCTCTTGGTACGCTCGGTCTTCGGAATAATCGGATACTCGTGCGTGCCGCGTTGCACAGAGAGGATGTGCACCGTTGTGAAAAAGAAAAGAGGTCCCTTTACACTCAAACGACACTTTTTTTTCACACACGAACTGTGTCGAAACCCGTTCCCGCGCACGAACGCGGTGCACGAACAGCAGCTCCGAACTTTGTCACAGTTTTTGCGCCGACGTTCAATCTTACGCGAGCCAGTAAGTTGCGACAAATTGTAAGAAATCGTCGCCTTAATACTGTGTTCAAACAACGATGATCATCACTATATATATATATATAGTGTTTAAAGAATGTGAGATGGAACTTTGAAAAAATGCTTTGCCCCTTTCTCTCTACATTGAAAATATAAATATAATACAATGTAAACAGAAATTAATAATTTTATTATTTTTCTCAATCTCGATTCAAACATCTTTTTGAATTATATTCCAGTTGCACACAAACTCACAATGACTCGATTTTTTATTTGATGACTTATTTATTATGCTGACAATAATGTAAAACTAGTATGTATTTCTATCCGTGTTAGTTTTACAATAAATAAAATTTTAAAGTTATCACTACAAAACTATAAGTTTAGTGATTAACTATAGCTAGAAAATTTTTTACATTATCAAGTTGAATGAGGTTAAATCTAAATCACAAATTAACCAGATAATGAAAAACTGAGTCTATATGATACTCATATTGAAAGTATTATATTGTGTACTGATATAGTTCAGAATTACTTTGTTATGCGTTATTTTTGAATCGTAAAATTATACCGGGCCCCCGAGTGCTGCGCAGAGACGATATGCAACGCCGCGGGTGCACCGTCCTGGGTGCAAGCTATATGTCCTGCGTGATAAAGAGAGGAAAAGGAAACGCAGAGACCGGGACCGAGATCTGACAAAGGAGGAGCCCGGTAGGAGCATTTAAGGAGGAGGCAGGACGAGACGGTAGAGGGCAGAAAAGCGAAGAAGGTTCTTAGGCAAAGTCTCTTGCGACCGGTCGTGTGTTCGTCGCTTTCTCGGATATTCGATATTCCTCGTGTATCCTCGAATACTGTCCCGCGCCGCTTGGCAGTACCCAACAAACAAAGACATCGTCCTCCGCTTCCGATGAGGCACTCGCATACATCTTGTAGGTCGAAATTCTATCCTATCCTGTCTCCCGCAGGACACCGGCCACGGTATAAATTGATCGACGACACCGGCGGACGGAGTTTACATTATCGCGGCGAGACCGATTCACAAACTTTCCGGTCATTAATTAGCGTTAACAGTCCGCTATTCACCGCAGGTTGAATTAGGAGAAGCGAGATCGATCTTTCATTATCATCTCGTAGGGAATGCAAATTCGTCTTTGCGGTGTCAAGAACTCGGGAGAATTGTCTGGACCGAGGTTCTTCGTGAAAAGCACGTTAAGAGATCCGCGGTTATTAAAGGTTGAATTCTCCCATTTTCAAATTGCTGGAGGATGATAAATGTGCACATGATAGTCATCTGACCTACGGACGTGTAGTTTAATTCGTATTAGCGAATGTTATTCGAAACGGGAATGTAATAAAAGTCACGTTCAATATAATTCAATTCAAAATCTAAAAGAATTCACTTTTATACAAAAAAGTGATTGCCAGAAACGTTCGTATTTTATGTATGACTGACTAGGACCGTATATTTCAAAAATCACGTTTACATGAATATAAATAATAAGTCTGTTTTTTTATTCCTGCATTAAAACGCACTAAAATTCTTTCTTGCTTTCACCAAATATCTAATCGAACATGAATCTATTTCACTTAAAATTCCAAAAGTATATACTAATTCAGTGAGCAGAAAACAGACCTTATATAAGCAAGATAAAATATGTAAATTATTACAAATTGAATAAAGCAATATAGAAGGAATTAAGCTTTATAAATGTTGATATACTTGACTTTATTGACAAATGAAAATATACGAGCAAGATAGAAGTGTAGTCTCCAGTGTAAAGACAAGGAACATAAGTTTCAATGATCCATAACACGTAAAACACAGTTTATATTACATACACGTACATATAGATTATTATACAATATTTTGCGTGTAAACACGCAATCCTGTATACGAATAACCGCGTACACATCCTATTGAAATATACTGAATGCCTCACGTGACGCATTCGTGTCGATCAAATCCTCAACGATGGCAATTACATTATACGAATTGCATAATTAACGGCAATAAAATTTCTTTATCGCATCGTTCTACATAAATTCCGATAATTTTATATTATTATTAAATCAGTACAAAGTACTTATTTAACAATATTGCAACTGTCATTAATACACCAAAGAGTATCGGCGACAGGCGATACCCTTTGGTGTATTAATAAGCATGTTATGATTTATGACATAACAATTCTATTGAATTGTATTCTATTGAATTGTAGTCAGAATTCGAAAATATTTTCTAAAACGTTTCAAGCCACTCGAGAGACAATTTCAACAGTTTTCTCGCAAGGAAGCTCAACGAGAAGAAAATTTCATCTTGATCAAGGATCCCGGAGGGAAGTTCAGTAGACAAGAGAGGACCTCCGGTAAGTTCGGAGGGTAATCCGCGCACACATGGCAGACAAAATAAATAGAAAACGAGAAAAACCGCTCATTTCAGGCAATGCGCCATAAACATCTGCTAGACGGAGGCAACACGTCGAAACTCACAGCGGTTCTCAAACAAATTCGTGCCGGCAGCAACCGATGTATCTCCTTCTGTCTCTCTATATCTCTTTCCCTCTTAATCTCTCCTACTGCACTACTCTCTCGATCTCGATCTCTCTCATCGCCATGTGCGACGTTTCCTCTTCGACCTACCTATCGTGTTCCTTTCTTTCTCTACCTTTCTCGCTTGTTCCCGCGGGTCGAGTGTCGATCGAGTTTCGAGCATGAGAACGGAAAGGCCCGGTGTGGGTCGGCAGCTGCTTCGGAGACCAACAAAGGCATCAACAACCACCACCACCATCATCACCACCGACACCGGCGCAGCGGCACCAGCAGTACCGGCACCACCATCACCACCACTACACCACCACTACGCTACCCTGGCCTGGCCATCGCTCTGCCGAGCAATTTCTCGTTTTTTCTTCCGAGGGACTTCCATTCTCGAAATGTGCCGCGGCATTGCGCGTTCGGTCGATCTTTTTGTGCGAGATACGAGAGAAGAGCCTGCGGTGAAAAAACAAATTTCAGGCCGCTGTTGCGCCTCGAAATCGGCCGCGTATGCATCCGATGATCTTGAAAACTGCTCTCGAAAGCCTAACATAATTTTCTGTCACGCTATTATATCTGACTGTAATAAAAGACTGTAATAAAATGACTGAGTAATAAGGAGAACTATCTCGTTAGTCCTCTTCATTAGTAATTAAACTAAGATTATGCTCTAACGAAATTTAGTGAACCTTGTAATTTTAATTTTTGGACGGCTATCTCACATTACTTTGATTTTAGTAGGAAATATATTTCAAAAATATTTTAAAATAAATTACGATCGATTGAGTAATTAATCGAGTATCGCAAGATTAAGTTTCATGTATCGATCGAGCGAGAAAAATTTTCAAGTGAGCAAGAGACTTCATGTTTGAAGAGAAGAAGCAGGTCGGCCAGTACATAAGGTTCGGTGGAGAAAGCGCGGGAAGTTTCGACATCTTCGCCCGCAAATTGAACTGGAAAGAACGAAGCGACGAGAGGACAGACGGACAGACGAATGGACTGACGCGTTCTCGTAAATAAAGCCATGAGAAAGAGAGAGACCGGATTTCGGACAGTCGGGCCACGTAACAAAATATCGGCGTCCGTGCGGCCGAAAACACGCGCGTAATAATATTCGCGTAAGCCAGCCCTTTCTCCCGAATGAAGTTTCTGTTTTCACGGCCGGAAACGCTTCATTTTGCCATCATTTCTGCGGCCAGCCGGATCGGAGGGCTTTTGAAAATAACCGCGATGCACATGGGGTGTGTCGAGGTGCATACGGTGTACACGTTTCTATGCGCATGCACAGGCAACTCTCCCACCCCTCCTCGAAAAAGAAGTTGCACTAAAAAAAAAAACGAGTATTAACTTTTATTAAATGATGACATTAATTCAGATTAAATCTCCCTATGCCGATCGATGTGACTGACACAGTGGCCGAAGAAATCAGAACGCAAGCACTTGTCGGCACTCTTCATTAATGCAAACGAGCCTAGCTGCGTTCTCGGTCGTTAGTCGCGCGATTATCTAGAAAATATAAGAAAGTTTCCCTTTTCACTTGGCGATTAGTGTGAAAACAGAGAATGCGAAAGAGGAGCAAAGAAAAACCCAACCCAAAGTTATCATCTGCCGGTTGAATAGCAGGTAAAATTCGAAGAAATCCGACACTTCCGTCTTAAATATTAACTCTTACCTTGTATTAGTCATTCAGTCAATGCTAACGTGTCGCATAAAAAAAAAGTTACAAAGGAATCTCTGTCCAACTAAAATAAATAAAATAGTACAATACATAAAATATTTTTGTTACAGTTCGTATCTAGATATGCAAAAGCAATGGACAACAGCAAATATAAGTCAAAATATTAAAAACGAACAAATCTAAGGTGACGGATAATATTATTTATTAATTTATATAAAAGTACAAAACTCACATTTCAACTTAATTTATTTCTCTTCAGCCGTGAAATAAATGACTATTACATTTTTTAGTATAGAAAAACAAAATAAACATGTGACTAATATAAATGAAGTTAAGTCGAAACATGCCGTAAATTTTATACTTTTATACAGATTAATAAATAAAAAAAAAATAAAAATTAATAACGGGAAAATTCCACGTCACTTGACAAACATTTTCACTAAGATACATATTCCCGCAGATAAGATTGCGATATTTTACGAAAGGAGAGAGTAAATCATAGTCGGCACGTGAGGTCAGAATTTCAAACTCGGGTGTGTGAGAGATTACTGTACGTAACCGGTATATCTTACCTGACCGTTCCTGGTCTATCTCCACGAATGAGTCGTAAAAATCGTACGAAGGATTGCCCGTTTCTCTCCTTCCGCGTCTTCCGCCCCCCCCCTCCTCCCTCTCTCTCTCTCTCTCTCTCTGCTTTTCACGCGTTAACGACAACGCGGAACCCATTAACACGATTTCATCGGTGACACAAATCTTCCGTTTCTGTAGAAAATCCTTACCGGCGTGGCGCAGGATCGCGAGACCACGACACGTGGCACGTGCTTGTGAACAATACGTGGAGGCCACGCCTTCTATCTCTTTCCCTCGTTTTATGTTTAAATTTCCACGGCTTTGTGAAAGGAACGTTACGCATAGCGTTATGCATACAATATACGTCGCGCGCGCATTTCGGTACTTTTATCGCTTAGAGCATTACAACTGTATCAACAGTTTCTTTTTGTAATCCGAAATTTAGAACGACGACTACGTAAGTATATTTAATAATATCTATGGTTAAGGCGGTTTATACAAAAAAAATATGCAAAAAATATCATAAAATACACGGAGAGAGAAGAACTTCACAATACACAAAAAGGTCTTGAAAAATGTTATCTTTAAACATTAAGTTTCCAAGTCTCATAAAACAAAAAATATAATTTTAATAATAGGTTAAAAGAAGGATATTACACGTAATAAATCATTCAATTTTGAAGTTTATCTAAATTGGAAATAACAATTGAAAAACAAGATATACAGAAGTAGTGGAATAAAAGCAAAAGGGAACGAGTAGATGATTCTACGTCAGGATATCACGATCGCTCTTTGCGCTCTCACAATTCCTGGAAGCTGCAATTACATATTTTTCCTTTTTTTTTTTCGTTCCCCTCGTGAATCAAGTTCCCTCTCGAAGTCACGCGGTACACAAGCTAACGACCTGGATAACCGGCCGTGATATTTCCAAAGTAACGTCATCGTTGGCCACGATGCGACGCGAGGCTATGAGTCTGGCGACAGAGGCACTCATTACAACTTCCGGTCTAGTGGAGAGTTACAAGCGAGTGATAGAGACGTATATAATCGACAGAGAAAGAGAATAGAGAAAGAGAACTGACAACAACGGCCAATCGCAAGGGACAGAGACCAAGAGAGATAATGCGAGAACGAAGAGAAAGAGAAGAGAGGCGAAGAGAGGCACGACGAACGAAAATGATCAACAAATAGCTACATCCTCACGATGAAACGGCGTATCAAACTCATTAGATGTCATCGTCGATTCGACACAATCGCGTTTCGTAGAGAAACCGTCGGAATAGAGTCGACAGGCCGCTCAGCCACGCGAGCACGAGAACTCTCGCGTTACGGGGCGGCAATGATTCATGCCAGGTATGTCAAACTGGTTTCGCGCCTGGCCGAGGAATCGTGGCTTATCTACGAGACGCAATGCATCTCGTATTGGAGAAACCAGGCCAGAATATGCATGTAATTCTGTCTCACAGTGCGTCGACAGGAATTCATTCAATTTTCAGCAAAAAATATCTTAGAAAAATTATTATTTAGTACTCACACGTAGAAAAAAAGAGCAAAACATAAAGTAACTCGAATTAATGTTTCTATAATAATAGATACGCCAGTCTACCGCCACATTCAGCCGCCACATACAAATTAACGTTGATAACACTCAATTTTACCATGGCTGCGTTCCATATAATGCACAACGCTCTTGGAATCATTACATCCTTCTTTAGCAAATGTTAAATGATGCTCACAAGAGCTGTGAGAGCGCCTAATGAAACGCACATATTTAGGTTGGATATTACTATTAAATGCCTAACGTCATGTATACGCATGTATGACGTTGTCAAAGATATACAAAATATGAGGCTAACTATTTATTGATATCAATTGCGTCAGAAGAAAAATCGGTACTGTCTTTGATTATAATATTAACGTATGTCCATATATAACATTTGTATTTTTTTATTTTTAAATGCAATATTTAAAATTCGTGTTTGCTTGGCTATATGGATTTAGACCAATCAAAAATCGGTTACTTCATTGGTTTAACTCTTTTATTATAGAACTCTAATTCGAATTGGCGTGCAATCGTAGCACCGTTTCATTCACAAGAGCCGATCAATGGTCGCGCCGGATGTGCAGCGCGAGCGAAAACACGATTCGACGCGATTTACGGCTTCGTGCAAATTGCGAATCCCAGACGACCAGAGGAGCCGTATTTTTCGAAGATATTGCATACGGAAGTATAATTGAATAAAGAGACTAGTAATAGTCATCAAATGTTGAAAAAGTTTGATTAATTTAAACAAAATAATTTTACTTTTCTAAATATTTAGTATTACCAAACGGTTGATTATATTATTGTTTGATAATACTTGCAAAATATTTAGAAAAGTAAAATTATTTTTTATTTGTATTAGCCAAATATTAGATTAGAATTATTTTACTCAACATTTGATACTCTCTAAAACTTTTTAGAATGATTCTCACACTTAAAGATCGAAAATTGAGCTTCAAGACTCAATTTTCTTTAGAGTGAAATCCCACTCCAAGGAATTGAGTGGCGAATACCAGACTATTGTTCAGTGTACGTTACTAGATTTTTCTGACATTTTCATGTACATACGATGTTTTTCAAAAGTACAATTCCAGGGCTCCGATTCACAACGCTCACAACGCTCGTGATTATTTGTCCTTGTTTGTCATTTGATAGACAAGGATGAAATTATTCCGTAACGACAACTATTATATATCGTCATAGAACAGATATTCTATATGATAAAAAAATTGCGCAACAGTGTAACGATGTCGTTACTGTCATAACGAGTTGCAGAATAGGGGGAGGGGGGAGGGGAGGGGGGAGTCAAGCTGAGTTAGCTGAGTCGAATCAATAATAATGAAAAATCTGGACCGGATTTTCTAAACGAAAGATTGTACGTTCATCTTCGAATGGCGGGGCGGTTCTCACGCGATAAAACGGTCGATTAAAAAGTATACGCACTAGGGACCCGGAAGGGCAGCGGAAGGGAGAATCGAGCACGTACGGCGGCGGCTCTCTGGAGGCGAGGTGCGGAATTTCAAGCGCGGAACAACCGTGGCACGACGTTGTTTCAAGTCTAACGTTATGTCGCACGGTCAGTATTATATCAACTGCGGTCGTGACGATGACCGCGAAGCCATGCGGCTTCCTTCCTGGCACTCCTCTCCAACGGGAAGAGGCGTCCCTGAAAACTGCTGGCGCGGTTTCATTCGATTTATTCTTCAAATACTACGATCGATTGATTGATCGTATATATATATGCATTATATATCTCACGCCCGCCAAGTTTCGCAAAACGAACGTCGCGGATCCGTCCATTCACGAAACAACTTAGTGAGACATGTATATGCATATTGCATACATATATACACGGCGTGTACGAATGCACGGGGATGGAGATGTACGTTGGTTCTCCGAACGGTATTGATCGTCGCCGATTATTCAGCGGCATACAATCCACTGACAGACGTTAAGATTTAAATGGCAAGGCCACGTGCCGCGCCGTTGTTTGAATTTCTAAACATTCCGCGAGACGCGCACGAACTTGGACGCATAACATCGTTCGACAATAGGGGTGTTTCCTTGTCCTCCCACCCTCTCTTCACCTATCAACTGAATTACGTTCAATAACGAGAAAGATTTCTTGTCACTTGCGCAGCTTGATAAAAGATAAAACAAACATATTTCTACGAAAAGTATCTTTTCTATATAGTAAATGATCTGTGATACTTCCTTATTTCGATCACATTGTGTAAACACAATGATCATGCTATGTATCGTAAATATTACGAAGGTTAATGAGGCTTCGAAACAAATAGCTTTAATCTATATTCTGAAATGCTTGGCATTTTGGAGAGATTTGGATAAACTGCAATAAGCTATTGACACTTCGTTTCCTAATCATGACATATCATTTTTTTTTTTATTCATTTAAGAATTAATGGCTTAGATACAATGAAAGGAAAATAAGGAAGATTTTAATCTACTAGAAATCAAATACATCAGAATACATAGTTCTGATAGAATGGAATCTGTTATTTCTTGTTCCTTATTCCTTATTCTTATCATTGTGTCTGAACCCTGCACACAGAAAAATAACATTTTAATGCTAAGAAAAATGACTACTTAATTTACTTTCTTCCTTTTGAGTAACGGTTATTTTCAACAAAAAATATCTTCTTGACAATAGTTTTCAAATATACTTATTAGAAATTTTAGGAAATTAAAAAAAAAATAAAAACTTTAGAAAAATTTTAGAAAATTTTATATATTATTCGAAACAAAAATTTATTTTCTTTTGAAGAGTATTATAAAATTGCTCGAAGAAGCGATTTTATATAATGTATAAAATTTCGAATTTGTTTTAATTTAATAATATTGAACAAGGCAGTAAACTGACTGAAATTCAGAAAATATTTGACATAAATAAATTAAATGCTTACGATGTTACGATAGCTCTGCAGATATGAACTTTTGAAATATTTAAAATAATTATTATTTACATACAGAATATATTTCTCTGCATGTAATCCATGTCAATGTATGGATATGCATATCAAATTTTAAGTAATAAAAATTTTGTATATTTGTATGAATTTTTTCATAAATGAAAAGAAAAAATTCTATTCGAATAATAAAAAACAATTTTTCACAGACTTTTTTGTGACTTCACTTTTTGCAGGAATCTTGTTAAACACGAAAAGGTGAAAAGTAGGCATAAAGTTAATATCGATCATTCAATGTATTTCCCGTGGTTCGAAATGCAACCATTTTGGTATTCTGTTCGGAAAGTGACGTGGCGAAATAAAAAAAAGGCGGGAAGGGACTATCATCGGCATGGATAAAAGAAGAGCGGCGAGACGAATTAGCCGTTTCGCAGAATGGTGCCCAGTCTCTTCAAGGTTGGGACCGAAAGAGAGAGAGAGAGAGAGAGAGAGAGAGAGAGAGAGAGAGAGAGACATCGGTCCTCGGCCATGCAATGCAGAAGAATATAACGTGTCTTTATTTACGTGCGTGCGTGTGCGCGAGCAAACGCGACGGTCGTGTCGCATCGTATCGTATGATAGAAATTGTAATTGTAAACACTATTTCGTTACGGTAGTTGAGAGAATCGGCGACGAATAGTAGAGAAAATGGGAAGGAGAAAAAGGAAACAAAAAAGTACGGAGCCATAACGACCGCGACCTACGACAGGTTCGGGGAAAAGGGAAGGGGGAATCCCCGGATATCTCCCGCCCGGTCCACGTCACACGCACGCGCGAGCGCGCGAAATGAAATTCGTACGTAAATTGGTTTAATTGCTCTATCGTAGCCGGTATCAAGTTTCCCGCAGCGTGCGTCGCGTTTACAGTCGTGCCAATGAACTGTCAGTGGCGCTATAATCGCCCGCGACTCCACCAACCGGAATATACGAAAGAAGAAGTTTAAAGGAAAAGAAAGAAAAAGAAAAATTACGCCAAGTATTGGCATTGCAACGCGATTTTGAAAAAAACTGCCGGAGAGACTCGAGTCGTTCCTCGTTGCCTTTCTCACAGTTACCTGTTTCTACTAATGCAGTTTAATTTTAATTTCTCGGTTCAACTAACTCTTCATCTTTTTCCAGGATTTTAAGAATTAGAAGAAAATGAAGAGTAAATTGAACTGAGATTAAAGTTAATTTAGATTGGCAAAAACGTGTCGTTTAACTGCCGAGAAATATCGATCATATTTATTATCTACATTATTATTATTTTTACCAATGTAGATTATCGATCTATAATCTCGATCGATTATATAATCTCATTATAATTTACTCTTTATCTTTTTCTAATTTCTGGAAGTAGAGAGAAGATAAAATAAAAGTAAGTTAAAGAGAGATTAGAGTTAATCTATATTGATATAGAAATGGACGTACGGAACAAATGAAATTAATGCCTTACTCTAAAAAATATCGGTTTGACATTATGTAATGACTATAAATCTCACAGTGTTAATATTAACACTAATGTGCAGATTTAACACCATGGGTTTTAAATTTACATTACGTGTCGATAACAAACATCAGAGATTATAAATCTATATTAATATTGACACCAACACGATATTCATTATCGATTCTGTTTCAAGACCATCTTAAGTAATGTATCTTAAAATATTTTTATTTAATAATTTAAACATTACGGAAGAAATTTATAAATTATGAAATTAAATTAAAGAGTAAAGATGAATTAATTAAATAATTTTATGTAAAAATATAGATAAATAGTAGAATATATTAGAAAAACGAAAAAATAATTATTAATTAAATAGGAAGAAAGTAGAAAATAGTAAATAACACATTTTTTTTCATTTTCAGTCGACAGAATATTTACTAATACCTATTAATATACCTGAATGATTGATATTGATATAATCACGATTCTTGTATTTGATGCTATCTTAAGTACAGTCTAAAGATGTTATAAGATCAGACGGCTGTGTAATGGCATCTTAAGACATTACTTAAGACGATCTTAAAGATAAGAAAATCAATTATGAATATCGATCTCAAATCTTGAATAAAACACCCGTGCTTCTTGCTGTTAAAATTGACAAGGACGAATCCTCAGCCGATAGAATACCGGGGATAAAAAAAGAGAGACGTAAAATTTCGCACAGAGTGCTAAACACACACTTACCCTGTCGGCCGACGATCTCCGCCACGTGTTCGCTGCTGGGCACCGGCACGCACTCGGTCATGTTCTGGCTCTTCTTAGAACGCGCCTCCTCGAAGACGGCTGGTGCGGTCTGTAGCGGATCCGGATCATTGGTGGTGCCGTTGCCGTTGCCGGTGCCGGGGCATCCGGATGAGCCCTCCGGAATACCGAGCATCGACAGCTCGAAGGCAAGCTGAAGGGCGCGTTGATCTTCGAAGGAGACGCCGGCACCGCCGCCGTTCGTGCCGCGATCCATCTCGCTGAACAAACTCGTCGGCATTTCGATCGATTACAAATTCCCGTATATCGTGCGACACCAGACAAAACGTTGACAACGACAATGCCGATGATGGTTGAAAACGTTGCACTAGGGTCTCCGCGCTGTCGAATGTCCACCGTATATTCACGTCGGTCTTTCCTCTCTCCCTCTTTCTCTCTCTTCCGTCGTCTTCTCTCTATCGAACAAACGAGCGGAATTATTCGCGTCGCCTTGACGAGGACGACGACGACGATGATGGTGATAACGCGACGAGGATTAACTTCCCACCGATTAGGGTCGAGCGTGATGGTCCTTAGCGTCGCGACGCTACACTGCGACTGTTTACGACGCGTAAAAAAACTCAAAGAGGAATTCGACGCACCGCGCGGAAGATAACGAACGTTGTCGGCTTGGTTTGATCGTTACCTTTTCCGCTCGCAAGCAAGCCGTAATCAGCTCTCCGGTCCCCTCTCGTGGAAACGTGAAAACGTGGGCTGCGACGACGGCGCGGTGTGTGATAGTAGTCAGTCGCACGTTCCTCTTCGTGCCGGGAGGCACACGCCGGTTCGTGTCTACGTCGTACGTATCGCGCACCGGCAACGAAAATGGCCTTCCCGATATCCCCCACTGTACCTTCCCGCCGCCGAACGCGTGTAGTTTGTGCTATGCGGTTGTTCGTGTCGAAGAGCGGTTTCCGTAGTCACTCCACTCTTACGCTCGTTACTCGTACAGTCGCTTGGTCTTCGACCGATGCTTTCGTTCGTTCGTTTCTCCACCTCCACTTCCTTCTCCTCTCCGTCGCGCGATCTTCTCCCTCTCTCTTTCTTCGACTACCGACGACCGGGACGACGTGACGACGATTCGTGTCGTGCGTTGTTCGGCTGCCTTGTCACTTCGACCGACTGGAACTGACTCAGCCGTCCAAGAAGTCGATCCGTCGCGCGAGACCGAAACACTGAAAACGAAGGCAAGGGGCGCGCGCGCTTCTAGAATCTCGTCCGCTCCGTTTCCGCTCTCTCTCCCTTCTTTTCTCTCTTTCCCGCTCGTGAATCGTGATCCTCACCACCTCTCGCTCCCTCGCTCGCTCTCGCTCTCTCGGTTCTCGCCTCTCTTCTCTCACCGCGATCTTTCCTTTCGAAGGCAGGCGCGTGCAACTACCCTCTCGTTCGTGTTACCACTGCGACTGACTGCGACGAACTGCGACTGCGACTGTCGAAGCCGGCGCGCCGCCATGTGCCGGACGCCGGCTATACGCGCGTCTGATTGGCTGCCCGCGTCACGTGGTACGCGCCCACCCCTCCCCACCATCGAACCCGGCGCATAAGCGCTAGCGCACCTACCGGCGCGGCGAAGCGGCACTGCGCCGCAATGTAATGTAACGCTGAACGCAACACGAGGGAGCGAGCCAACTTACCGAGAATGAACGAGCGAGCGAGCGAACAACCGACGCGACGTCGCGTTCGCGTTCGCGTTCGTTCTTCGGTTCCTTCAACGCTACGGATGCGTGCACTCTCGTCCTCGATTGTATACACCACGCAACCCCCTCCGTTCGTTCGTTCGTTCGTTCGTTCGTTCGTTCGTTCGTGTATCCGCTCGGCCTCGGCGAAGTTTCCCCGTGGAAACGCCACCGTTCGTCCCTCCACGCCGGACGCCCGCGCGTTTTTACTCGCTCCGATTTCCCAGAGCGGCGAATCCCGGACCCGTAGGATTGACTGGAAAAACGTAGCCGTGTCTTTGGCTTGTCGTGATGTCGACACTGGGGGGTGCGAATCCCCTGAGCCGAGGGTATCTATGATTCGAGGATGTTTCTCGAACACTGAGCCGCACCTCCGAACGATTTGTAGATATACATGCAATCGATTCTCTTTCTCTTTCTCTCTCTCTCTCTCTCTCTCTCTCTCTCTCTCTCTCTCTCTCTCTCTCTCAGTTTTCTTATTTTGTCGCAGTACATCATACGGAAGTACATAGTACGGAATTTTAAAATGTTGAGGCCGAAGCACAGATCTTTGCATAACACATAATGCATAATATAAAACATAAGAAAATTAATCAATCAATCTTTTATTTCATGAAAAGGGAGAAAACGAAGGACTCCGATTAATTCATTTTTTTATGCATTATGAGTTATGCATTATGCATAAACAAATTAAAGACCGATTCCACAAATGTAAAATTAATCTCGATTTAATTTACTATCTCTTCCTTATTTACTAATTTACTATTCTTGGAAATAGAAAAATCTTGCATTTATGAAATCAATAAAAATCCTTCGTTTCCTGCCTTTCCATGAAATAAAAGATTTCAATTGGTCGATTTTTTAATGCTTTGTGCGAAAATCTCGTTCTCTTCATAATCCATTCTACAAAAATAATTGTAAGTTGAATTGTAGTTGTACGAATTGATTATTTACAGCCGAATTTGAGGAGAATATTCAATCGTAATTTGTCAAAATCTTATAACTACGTTTATGTAATTATAAACTTTTCTTATGAAGCTTTCCACATTCAGAGCTCCTGTGTTGAATTCCATACCCAAAATTCAGAATATTTAAAAAAGTATGTTAATTTTCGAAACCAAATTAACAAATTAAACAAAATTTTGAATGATTTGACAAAAAGCAGTACTTCACTAGGTGCACTAGGATGCATATGTATAGAAATATATCTCGCATATACAACAAAAGAGATATCCATTCGGATGAAGTATTCTACATCCATAAAAGTCAAAAGTCTCCATTCCTGCATGCAATTGTAGAATAGAAATTACGGAGAGCTAATTGTAAGATCTGGTGAAGTAAATGTAGCCCGTGACGATATATGATTTTCCCCGCAAATGTCGAACGGGTCAAAGTGCACCGACCTAGGTGGATCGTATAACGCTCTTTCTTCTCTTCTCTCCTCCCTGGCCGTCAACGGGCGCGCACGATCCGTGCACACGAGGTGCACCGACATTTTTCCGCGCAGTTGTCTCTCTATTTTAATAGGGGAGGTAAAGGATGTTTATAAGGTTCAGTTTTACAACTCATAGTTAACTCTTAACCGAGGTTCAACTTATTTCTCATCTTTTTCCAATTCTAGAATTGAAAAAAGATAATAAAGTGAATAAGTTGAACCTCGATTAAGAGTTAACCAGTTGAAACTGGACCTAAGTCTGATGAAATAGCGTCTAACCTGCGTCATGTTTAGAACGTAAATAAATCTCATATTACCGGTGGACCGTCGCCCTGCGAATTGAATGTCACGTCAAATGTATCCCTGGGGAAGAGCCTAATAGAAAGAATCCGCACGTTTACCGCGATTTACTTAATTGAGTTTTTTTACAGATAACCGAGGGACGAGAATCTTGCGACTTGTCGTGCTGAGTTTTCCCGATTATCGTCCTTGAACTTTAGCCGACGACACCCGTATTAACACCGACTGTACGAAAGTCACCGTTGGCTATTAATGCCACAATTTCGTCGCTGTTTAACAGATTTTGAATATTATCCGTTTCACAAGCATTTCGCCTAAATTTGGCAACGTCTCATATATGATATAGTCGAAGCGGAACATAAATTATCATGACATGAAAATGATGTTAAAATGGCTCCACAAAATGAGTACTAAAGCCCAGTTCTTTATGTACTGGTTAACTTGTGTAGACTTAGCTTCACTTATCTTGATAATGTAAAAATTGTTTTTCCAGCTATGATTAATCATTAAACTGACTTGTAGTGATAACTTTAAAAGTTATACTCTTCACAAAACCATCAGTTTACTGAAACTAAAAAAATACAATTTTTACATTATTATCAGATTAAGCTTAACTACAAGTTAATGAGAAAATAAAAAAAATCTTAAAGTCACTTTTTAATCAGTTCATTTTAAAGATATCTTGACGTTATTCCTTATAGAAAATTAATACTGGTCAGTACTGAAAGACAATTAATGATTTAATTAATGATTTAATTACTTATTGTAAATATTAAAAGCACTGTTGTTCAGTGCTTTTTAGTACTCCAAATAAGTAATGAATTGCTGTCTTTCAACAATAAGTTGGTCAGTATTAGATTTCTGCAAAGGATCGTGACTTATTGTTCTGCTTGGGAAGTCTCTTCTGAAGGGAATTTTTCGTTCTCTACCTAAATTTTCATTCACTTTGTGTGCACGTGCTCGTGCTGTTCCATATTTCCGTAAAATATTCGTGACAGATGTTATTAATATTTTCTGTTACGTTGCGCATCTCTTCCAAAGATGGACGATAATCGATACGCGGGATGTGTAACTATGAGTAATCGGAATTTATCGGGTGATGAGCCAGCGGCACTACGCCGCACGACATGTCCGATTCGCGCTGACGTGGACAAGGCCGAGCGAATGCCCGTCGGCCGAATATAATCGGCGCTTTCCCCCCCACCCCTCCCCTCCCCGCTCCCCCTCCTCCTCCACCCTTCCCCCTAATTCACGAATCACGTACCGGGCCCGACCACCTGCCCGACTAGCGGTTTCGTTAAGTAAGAGTGAAAAGAGGATTCCGTCTCTCTAAACCGATCTAGACGCGGACACGAGCTCGCTCGTTCGCTCGTTCGCGCGGACCTTGAACCGAGGCGCAAACGTGATCCATTGTTCTCTGCCGACGACCCTTCGTCCTCTCTCCGACCGAGCACTCTCGGCTCGAGATTGCTCGATTTTTAGTCGGGAGGCCCCATACCAGATCGGCCCCCGTGTCCTCCATTCTCGAGGACAGACGGAACGATGGGCGCCCGCCAGCGATTCACGAATATACCCGCGACTCATTGTTTTCTATCTATGTATCGGGCTAGCGGTGCACGATAAAGAGCACGGCGCTTTGTTGTTTGACGTAATCGCGTAATCCGGAGAAGGAGGGAGAAGGTTTTCCCATTTCGCGTGAAAGAGCGAGACGAGAATCGGTCGATTCGACGAGCAGCGGGGTCTACCTGACGATGAATTCGCTGGAAGGTGCGAGCGACTAATTTTGTTTCTCATCGCATGCCGAAAGCAACGACCCGTGCACATCGCCGCCGATCTCTCTTTCTCTCCCTTCAAGGCTGTCTCGAGACAACCAACCACCTTTTGCCACAAGCACCTGCCGACTGCTCGTGCTCTCGACTCGCTCGTAAATACCTCGGTGTTATCGTACGTATGATTTTACAAACTGCCGCCTCTACAGTCGCCTCTTGCCTCGCCGCGATGAGATGCGATCATATGTGGCAGGACGGATTATTCGCGCAAAACACGTCATGCTCGATCACTAATCATCACGCTAATTAATTCTGAGTAACGGAGGTGATGATCACTAATCTCCGCTGACCGAGAGATTAAGCTTTCTTAAAAAAGAAAGCTTCCGTGCGTCTTATCGCGCTTGTAGAAACTGAAAAATTTAATTCATCAAACTCAATTCAATCTTCGATTGAATTTATGAAAAAGCAATTTATGAAAATCATCGAAGTCATAAATATGTTTTATTACGTAAACGTATTCTGGATAGAAAGGAAGAAAAATTTTCCTATGAACGTTACATGGAAAAGAGGTTTTGCTAAACTATCTAAAAATTTATCTTGTAGGTACAGATCTGAAAATAATTTTATTTGGACAAAAATAATTATGTAGAATGCTCAAACTGATTGTTAGAATGCAAAACTTTTTGCGGCATTGCTTATCGTGAGATTCCAACGTAATTATTTTAACAAAATATTTATTCTCTTATCTCTCTTTTTCTGTAATTTTAAACATAATTTTAAATCCAGTTTATGAGAGTGCATGCAATAAAGTTATTGTACATATTATTTTATATTTTTATATTATATTATTATTTTTATATTTTATATAATAACTTTATTGCATACATTTACAAATTAAATTTAAACAAAAAATTTAAATTTAAAAAACAAGAGACAAAAGAAAAAATACAAGCAAATGACGAAACAACAGCAACAGTTGACACAAAAGCAAAAGCAAAAAAATTTTTATAGTAATATAAACACACTGAATCAAAACTGTACGTAAATACAATAAAATATTCATTGTGTTGAGTTATGAAAAAATAATAAAAATTGATTCATTGAATTTTCATAATGATTTAAGTTGTAAAACTATTATTAGAATTCATTGCAAGAATGAATATATAGTTATATAAATAAATCCAGCTGTTATGAATTAATTACATTAAGTCGACATTGATTAATGATCATTCATTGAATTAAAAATGACCATAATTTTTTTCAGGGCAGATATTGTTAAATAAGGACAATAGTATTATAGACAGACACGCACACACAAATACACACGAATCATACAAACGTTACAACAAAGAATTTGACAAAAGGTAGAAACGAGAAATTTCGAGAAGTTTCTTCTTGCTACTTGTACAGGATATGTTTCTCATGGGACTATCTCAATGCTAGACAACATCGAGGGATACGGCCGGTCCTATGGCCTCGACGCCGAAAGGACGCGTCGCGTCGCTCACAACCGTTTTCTGGTCGCTCCAGTCGATGCATTAAACCGACTTCTCTCTTCGATGTTCCGCGTCGCTCGTCGCATTTTTACGGCGTGCAACCGGTTGCCTTCCACGTTGCGATCATTGTCGTTGCTTTGGCGAAACCCGGCGACTCCCGTGGTGCGCCGCCTCGTCCTCGCCGATGTGTACACGCGGATAGACGCACCGCGTGTACATACGTGCACACGCGCGTATATAAGGTACGAAGCGATGGTGCTTTGCTCGAAGAAGCGTACGGTGAAGAGGATATTTCTTTCGATTTCGATCGCCGGGGTGCAGTAACATCGAAGAACCGCATTGCTAGCCTCTGAGTCGGCGACGATGACGACGACGACCGCGGCGTCGAAGGCAATGGCAAAGCGACAACGATCATGGAGAATTGTAAAAGTTCTAATCTAATCTAATTTTTATTCGATATAAAGCATTATCAATCAAAAGCATATCAAATAAAATTGATATAATATTTCAATATACTAAGAAATATCGAGAAATATACTGAAATTAATAAATCAGGGTTACCATAAAAGTGGTTTCCACAAAATTAAGGAATGTCAGAGAAAAGGTCAAACCAGAAAAAAGTCAGGGAATTTTCTGGAAAATTAAAGTTCCTGGCTTTAAATGCGTATATCACATCTACGCAGTTTTGGATTTCTGTCAACTCGACAATTAAATGCAAACAGTGTCAGAAATATTAACAATTTACATTGCTATGTTAATAAAATATTTGATTTCTAAATCAGAACAAAAATATGAAAAAATTCAAAATATTATTGAAAGTTAGAAAAAATCGTGAAATTTTGTCTGGAAATTAAGGAAACATTATGGAATTTTAGGATAAAGAATTTGTGACAATTCTGTCAATTAATAAATAATACACAAAGATTTTACAAGTCAAATACTTAAATGTTCTTTTCCTCGAGACGATTTCGGGAGAAGTATTAATTCATCAAATTATCGCGCAATGTGCCGATATCGATCGGCTATTCAATGTATGGTTATCCACAAAACCTTGCGAGCGAACGCCTACGTTCGCGCACGCAGAAGACAGAGATATCCCTATGACTACCGAGACCACAACGGTGGCAGACTATAAAGTCCATTGCAGAACGAAAATGCACGCAAATAGCACGGTTAAACGATGATAGTGCGGATAAAGCGCACAACGCCTTTCTAAATATACCCCCGCGCATCAGGTCCATTCGCAGAATTTCATTTTCTTACCGCAGACACAACACTTGTCACTTATTAGAGTTCCCCGCGAAGTATACTTAAACTCTACATGCGAGCTTAGTCGAGTCGTTTCATCTCGAACGCAAATAAGATGTATGTACACGAAGACTATAACTGCTAAGATCCCTTACAACTGAGAAAACGATTTGAATAATAAATCCAAACTCTATTTTGTTGTCGTAAGAGTTTATGCAAAATGCAAGCTCTCGGAAACGTAAAAATCACATGTCCGTTAAAGGATGCATGCCAAGGATATACAACGGAAACGTTTTAGAGTTCCGATGCAAAATTTACTTGCATCCAACTATAGATGCGACGAAGGTCGGCAAATGGAAGATTCCTCAATGTCTCTCCTCGATTTTACGAGAATACAACTTTGTCGGACCTCTGTATTGTTGAACGACAATACAAGTCTTTTGTAAACTTTGGCCTGAAAGCCGGAAAAGAATTTTCTCTTTCTTGAACCGCAGCTTTCACAGATACCATGTTCCGCAGAGCCTGTTCTACATAGATTTTTTCAGAAACAATAAAATAGAGCTAGAATTTATTATTTTATTATAACGTATTATTATTCTATTATAGCAGTATTATATGTTTAAATTCGCATTGTCAAAATACTATAGCAAGAGATTTCTTCAATAATTAAATAGAAAAGTTATTTGTAAATTTTTATTTTAAGTAGTAATTTTTTAGATGATAAAGATTTATAAATATAGCCAGTTATAAACTACGTAGATAATTTAGATCTGTGCATGAGTTGCGCGTGCGATAGTATTAGTAAGTTTATGAGCGCGTATTTCAGCGTACTCATTAATACTTACAGACTATCTAAACGCAGTCCGTAATTAGCCATATTTAAACCCTTATATCTTACAAATTGTTACTTATACATAAAATAAAATAAAAATTTATAAATAACTTTTTTATTCAATTTTTCGAAAAAATGCCATAATATTTTGAGTTGCAAATTTTGGGACACTCTGCACACACACACACACACACACACACACACACACACACACACACACACACACATAAATAAANATATATAATATATNTNTATGTAT
>NW_012130083.1:4213666-4236629 GCF_000143395.1 Atta cephalotes
TAATTAGTTAGTTAGTGTTAGTAGTACTATAATATAATAATACTATATATATATATATAATATATATAATNTATATATATATATATATATATATATATATATAATATTTCTTGTTCATCGCATTTCTTGTACACCTGCCTTTTCCTGATTCATCTTTATTATTGTATATTCCATCCTATGGCACTCATTCGCGTTGTCGCATAGATAGGAAAACCAATCTGAATCGATTTATCTTATCGTAAGCTTGTTAAATCGTAGTTATCGAAAAATCATTCTTGAAACTTCACAATCTGTAAAGTCTGCGAAATGACTAAGCACACAATTGTACAAAAGAGAAACTTCTCCGGCAGAGAAGTGCCCAAGGGAAGTTCGTTTTTTAGGTTGTGCCATACATTTTATACCGACGGACAGCTCTTTTTTCCCGTGAAAACGGACAATGCAGTGGGCAAATGGAAACCGTAGTCAGGCTGAGAGAAATCTATCAGCTATGCCCGCATGTCTTCTCGTGCAGATGCAAACGAAAACTCGAAAATTTCAACTGACAATTATCAAAAGACATTAAAATCGTTCGCTTAATATACGTAAACGGGAATAGTTATTTCCGTTGTTCCATGCGCAAGCACAGTCTTAAAAAAAACATATACATATATTATGTAATTCACAAACGCGTCAGTTGGATCGTTTTGAAGAGATGCATATAATTTGCATCATTATATCGCGTCATGACGAGAAAGACTCGTCACACGTTCGAGCGATCGACGAAAGTTTAGATCCGAGAGAAGCTAAAAATATATTTTCTTTTCTCATCCTGCACAATAGGTTTCTTTTATAGTTTACGTAATTATTATGCTCTTTGTGCTGGAACAGTGGATATGTTAAAAACGGAAACGCGAGATAGAGGTGTGTTCTCCTCCGCATCGGTGAAAATGAAAAGAGCACGATCGGTTATAGGCACGCTTGTTTTCCTCTCCTCTCCGTAAAGTCTGTGAGAGAGAAAGTCTGTCGATGTCGATTACGTATAGTTTGTTGGGAGTCGAAGGTCCCCCAGCTGTTCTTCCGCGCGAAACGCTGAATGGACCAACGCCTCCTTTTCGAGGTCCTCGACGAAACGTTCGTCGTTTTCCTACTTGTCGAGTCGTCGTCGACTTTCGCCATGCGATTGTCATTCGAGACATTAAAATCGCACCGTCTCTCTGTCCTCACGGAGATAAATCCGAAATACTTTGCGGCCAGTAACCCCAATACAAATAGTATAGTCAAGTCGGTCAACTTCCGATGGTCGAATATACTGCTTGCGCGAAAGATCGATAACGCGCCGTAGAGAAGCGTCTATTTATACGTCGGTTATATTACGACCAAGACAGCGGAGGATGTAATCTTCGATGGTGCTCCAGATAAGGTCTTTACACGCGATGCAACGCCGCCGGCCGCCACCGCTGCGCTGCATAGATCGACGGTTGCATTAAGCGCATTAAAAAAATCTATCGAGTGCTCCGAGAGAGATAATCGCGCGTATGAGACGCGGAATTAAATGCTGCATAACTGAGTGTAATATCACCGACATCGTGTTTGACATTAAAGCACGACGGTCAATCGTAATGCAAAATTTGCTTGAATTATGCACACGTATGCGGGACGTGGGCGGTGAGATTATTTCGGGATGTGTCCCGTGGCGATTTCAATTCCACATTCGTCGTACGATATTCGCATTTATATATTCGCATGCGACGTTCATTATGCATACGTGTATTATATGTATATAATTAAATTGCATTTTATATATCCCGAGCGGCGTCCTAGCGAAGTTGTTATATGTATTTATATAGAATTGATGAAATTTTTTACAGGAGTGACTAACGAGTGATAACAAATACAAATTCAGTCAACTAATAATTATCCGAATTGCTTGATACTCAATAATAATTTAAACAAAATATGATTAAGATTCCCTATTATTAAAAATAATTAAAAAATACGGGTAAGAAGAATCATGCGCAAATATTTCAAAAAGAGATTTTAATGTCTTAAATCATTAAATTTTAATAATTTAAAACATAAAGATCTCTTTTTGAAATTTAATCCACAATGTACAGCGTTTTGCTCATATTTCTTTATTAGTGTTCTGAATAATAAATAACAACTGACTTTATTGTTATGGAATATGTAAAGAAAAATTTAATAACAATAGAAAAAGACGCAAAATGAAGATGCACAATCAAAAAAGCGAGGAATCAGCAATAATGTTGTCTGGAAACTCACACTGTGAGAGAAAAAATTTGTAACTATATTACACATTATAATTATGATAATTATTGCTATAATAATAGTAATAACTATAATAGTAAAAACTATAATTATAATCATTTTCGATTATCAGCTATATATTAATTGATAAAATTATACTTATCGTTATTATTACCAATATTATGCAGTATAATCATAATTAGAGTAACAAATACCAAAAATTTTTCTTTTTTCAGTGTAAACTTGCCAAAACTACAAAAAAAAGTACAAACTAATCCGCAATTATATTTAAGAAATTACGATTTCTGATTTCACTTGACGATTTTTAAACACGATTTTTGAGAAATATATCGCACCCCCATTGCCTTCTCTCGGCGTTTTCTCGGACCGGATGTCGTCTCTGTGTACATAAATTATTGCAAAGAACACGCGATAGCGCTATTGATCGCTCGGGATGCAGACTCGGCTACAGGCTCGAGGTGCAGGCGATATTCGGCTCGACGTTGAATTCCCGTTGTCGACGAATGCATGCGATCGTCGTCGGTACTCACGATACCGCCGATTAGACCGGATGGATCGTCGGTCGAGTCATTTTGTATGTATTCGACGAGTTATAATGATTTAAACTGGGACATATGCCCGCGTGCACGGTGGGGCGAAAACGGCTGTTCGTTTGGTTGACAATAAGGGAGAGCGACCCTTGCCGCAGAGGGAAACAGCTGTTGGTCGAAGGTGGAGAGGTGCCGGGTAGGCAGAGGGGCGGAGGCAAGCAAGGAGAAAAAAAAAGAGGTTACCACCTGGTACCCCGCTTATGCTTACCTGAAAACCGACGCTTGCCTGTATACCTGCCTGAGCATTCTTTTGTGCGAGGCCCTGGGCACGTACCGATTCCCAGAGGGCCTTGGACAGCATTCGATACATAACTGCATTGGGCACAATGCACATCTCGAACGCTAGTATTAGTAACGCTAGTATTAGTAATGGTACTTAATGCTACCCGATTAGAAAATAGTATTCGTATGGAACAAAATCTTCGGAAAGTTTTTTGAGAGGCATTCTATATAACAATTCCTTCTTTAAGAAAGTAATTTCTTCGGCTAAACTATTGATTGAATTTTTCGTTTAAGATTTTAAAAGAATTCTTCGCTAATAATTTTTGTTAAACTACAGGATGTCGTAGAGTCTTTACCTATCTTTACCTGTCTTGCGTTCACAATGTACAAAAATGCTAATAATAATATGTTAAGAATATCTTGAACTGGTTAATTCTTTCCTTTTTCGCTTCTTCATAAATCTTCCCAGAATGACAAAGCAAAAAATAAAATGAAATGAATATTTTCATTCTTCATACATGACTAAAATAACAAAATCCAAAAAAAGGATCTAAATTTCACATTACAAAGGTTCTATTGTGAATATCTCAGAAAATTTTAACAGATACTGAAGCATAATAAAGCTTAAAATAACAAAGCGTATTTCCCTTAAATACATTTCCGTATTTAACGATAAATCTTATATAGGATAATTAAATTTTTGAACAATTCTTTTCCAATTTTCTATCCTACGCTATTGACATCTTGATGAAAGACTTTATTGAAGTGTGCAGGCTATTTCCTGTTCGAATTTCAAGATGATATTTCAAGATCGGTCAATTCCCGCGCGGCCTTTCTCAGGTCAAACTAAGCGCAGCAATTTGCATAATTAATATGGACATTTTACTGACTCGATTCTCGAGTCCAATGTATGAATAGTATTGATTATACATTAACCACATCGCATCACGCGAAAAAAATCTCTATTGAATTATTGTAATTGAAATATAGTGATCAATTTCCTATCAGTTTTCCTAAATATTAATTTCCAATAATCTATATGATAATTTAATATACTATATGATAATTTTTGAGCCAAATGTGGCATTTTTGTTTGCCGAAACCGAATCTGAGAAATTTATTATTTTTGTAAGTACATCATTAACTTAATCGATTTCCTGCATGTCACAGGAAATGTTAGACAGATGGCAATCCAAGCTATTTAAAGCGTCACAAATCGAATTATTCTTGAATTATAATGATAACTAACTCATCAAAATTTTCTTTAAACGAGCATTCAGCTATCGATTCCCTTACATTATTGATTTTATTCCGTTTCGAAATACTTCATTCAAATATTTCAAGATGATCAATCATTATAATATTTTAGGTCGATTCTAAATTCTAATTCTGAATTCCGACAAAATCACTATTTTACCAATTTACACGCATACGTAACACTTCACTACTACATCAATATCGCACGCACACATACAAATTTTTTAAGATATTAATCTTTCATATTAGATATCTAAGCTTAATTCTAAGAATTCAACATTGTTTGTGTAATCGACAGTTCAAACCGTTCCTATTTTGTACAAATATACTGTAGAATTTTTACAAAGTAAATATTGGCACAAGTTGATAACTCTGGATGCCATATTGGATTAATAATAAGAACAGGTAAAGTAGATCTAGACTTTTTAAATTGTTTTAATTTTCGGTTTTATATATAGTTAACCGATTTGGATTGCATTATTATTTAATTGTGGAAAAGGATTTTTAAATTTATGTATATGAGGTAAAGGTAAATTAGAAAAATAGTCTCAAAATGCAATTGCATTCCGTTGAAACAGACGACTTTAGGATCCTTTTAAATATTCCTTTAGATTTTTCTGTCTTAATTAGATTTCCATTTTTCATATTTCTCTTTTTTTTTATAAAAAACATTTATTACAAAAAGTGGCATGGTATAATTTATAACGAACTTAAAACTAAAAGATGAGCAAGTGATAATATGCAAAGTCTCTATGTAATTTAGGTTTGAAGACCACGTAGGGCATCTTGTAACTTTTTTCTCGCGACAGCCACTCTGTCTTCTTGTCTCCTTATATCTTCATCCGCTATCGAGACAGCCTTAAATAGAACAGTTATAATTAATTAACTAATAATATAAATAAACTAAATATTAAAATCCATGTCATTAATTAATTATTTTTATATTATTTAATCATGCATGATTTATGCCAATTAAGCATAATTTATGCTAATTATTCAACTATTGATTCTACCTGTACAAGTGGTTGATCAGGATTAAGAAATACTCCGGGATTCTTCTCTAAAGCCGTCTTTGATCCCGTTTGTCCCGTGACTGGCTGAGTAGATACGTGTAATGCAGTGGCCACGCTTTGGAGCAACGTTTCTTCTGTGATATATGGTCCTACTGGTTTCAAGTTCTTTGGCAGATCCATTCCATCAAATTCATAACCGTCGGGGTCACATGCCCGTAATCCTTCCAAACGTTTTTCCCAAAAAAGCTGGAAGATTAAAATTTTAATTAACATCTATTGATCATTTTACTCATCATATATTATTCTACTAAGAAAAATAATAAACAAGCTACAAAATATTTCATTACATAAAAATTGTATTAAATTGAATCATTGCTTTAAACTTAAGTATATAAACATTTCTATTAAGTACCACCACCAACCACCACCAATTAACTTAGAAATCCTATTTA
Source organism: Atta cephalotes (assembly GCF_000143395.1). Lineage (NCBI taxonomy): Eukaryota > Metazoa > Arthropoda > Insecta > Hymenoptera > Formicidae > Atta > Atta cephalotes. The sequence goes on from NW_012130083.1 coordinate 4,219,466, forward strand.
ATCAGGATGGCGAAACTATAAGATACTTTTCTCCAATTGTATTTAAATATTAAAATGATTGGCTCTCAATGTTATTAAAATTTAGTAGTTAATCACATTTGCTATTGAAAATATAACAGAAAAAGCAAAAAATTATTGAGACGATTTCATGATTGCATGTTCAGAGTTACCTGCTTAGGCTTATCTTGGGAGCCATACTTGCCATCAGTTTTATCGGCTCCTTCCTAAAGCAACGATTTGACAGTTGTGAATTTACAAGGATAGCTAACGAAGAGCAGTACAAGTGAATGGGTGTAAGCAGACAAAGTGTATCTCGCAGGCATGGTACAGGGATTAGAAAGTTCTCTAAGACAAATAATATGAGACAATAATCCGTGAACATATTTATAGATTAAAAGTGTGCAACTACTAGATATCATATATGTGAATAGATGAGATACAGTGTAGTAAAAAGGATTCAACTCATTGACACATCAAACTGTTTGACAGTCCAATTAGCGTATACATACAATCAGCTGTGATCGTTACGCAAACTAACCTGCTTTGGCTTCTCCTGAGTACCGTGTTTGATATCCTTCACTTTCCCTTCCTGCGTCTTGTAAATCGTTACCGGTTGCTTAAAAATTGACGCTGTTTGTCTGATTGGTGGCACCAACGACGCGTCGTTCCTGACACCGCGGCTAAAAAAGAGCCGCATCGTTAGTACATAGAGAAGATGGCCTGTCATCGAGGTTATCACCTTCAGCATTTGAGAAACTGCGTTTCTGTCTGTGAAAATTACTTTCGATCTCAAAGATCTCTTCGAGAATCCACACGTCTCGTTCCCCCGTAAAATCGAACAAGTCTTTCTCTCGAGAATTCATTCAACCTACTTGTAATAATAATCAACCTTCCCCGTGGATGCCAATTGATTCTGACTCTTCCTCGGTTCTTCTCTCGCGGGCCAATTGATTGGCAACGCCGAGGCGTACTTCTTCTTCTCCACGGACATGTTCATCGTTGCAAGTTTCTGTCTTTATACCGCACACACAGTTATCTTTCGAAAATGTCACGGTCACAGATACTTCGTAATTGTCCTGTAGCTTCACTGTCGGCCATATTTAAGCGTCGCAGCATGCGTCGGCAGTACGCAGTTCAACGATTAGCCCACAGAGTGTAGCACCTTCTAGTACACAAAATGCACGTGCATAACACGACGCACGTGCATTCCGTTTCGCATTGTTTTGCGCGTTCATTGAACATATCTAGTAAAATCGAAATTTCTCTATGAATTAATGAAGAGCGAGATAAAATTTTGAATACTAATAACTTTAATAAAATTATTAAATAAAATTGATTGATGTTTTTTTCAAACAGTTCTTTTTAATTATTTAATTATATGAACTGACATTCTAGACATAATATATTGCATCTTCCTTAATGCCCTCAATATCGATTTTTTACTAAAGTTTTTATCAGTCAATAGGTGAATTAATAAGTTTAAATATTAAAATAAATTTGTTTTCAAAAACTAATTCTATTTTATAAATGTCAAATCTAAGTTGTTTCCCCAAGATCGTATCATCTTGGGGAATTATTATTTTATTATAATCTTTTTTTTGCACAAAATTTTTCCTTTAAAAAATTCAATTTAATGTTAGAAATTATTTATTTTGATATAAACAAAATTTCTATGTAAGCCTCCACGAATGTTGTTGCGTAAATTAAATAATCATAACGTGATAAATACAATCAATTGGGATGTATACTTATAAAAGAAAGTTAAAATAAACGCAATGTTTACTTTAACTTTAGTAAGTGGATCTCAATTGGCTGCAACTTCTATATTTATCGCATTACAATTCAGTTCGACAATTAAACGTAATATTCTAAATCAATGTTACAATTTCATATGTAACAAATATAAATATAAATATAACATGGTGTTATGTAACAGTTATATTATTCAGTGCAAAATTATAACATTAATGTCGTCATTTTTATTTATTTTCGATTAGGGAATATTTATTTTACGTATTAACATCCGTAAAAGTCACGTAGGCATCTCACTTGTATTAGATTTAGTCTTAGAAACCTCCATTAATTAATATTATCTACTATTATATTTTATTTCTACTTATTTTATTGTTAGTGCTTTTAATAAATAAATTAATCACTATTTTCCAGTATCAAATTTCTATAAAGGTTTTCAATTGACGAATATCTTTAGATTCTAATATACTTTTGCTTTGATATTTATCTTTAATATTTAAAGGTATTAATGGAAATTTGCCTAATAAAAGATTGCGTGGAAATGATCAGAAGATTACTATCTTTAACATTGAATATACAATGAAAATCTCAGAATCGCGGGTTTCGCGATTAAAGTGTTTCCAATATCTTTACTGAATAAATTCTTCTCTGGAATTTGAATAAAAAATATTAGGAGGATCGGGAGAACAGATCGGCTAAAGCAATAACGTGAACTCTTGTATATAGATATAGAGGATTTAATTGCCGAAAGAAACAATTTTCGCGTAGCTATAGGAACAACTTGAACGGTGCTTGGAAAAAGATTAACGCTGCCTGTCTTCCGTTTATTACGAACGTATGTTCTTTCTTACGGTGGCTTTCGGTACGCTTTCGCGGAGTGCAAAATGCGAGCACGGAGACGTAATTCAACGTATTAACGGTTCTGGATGGGGGTAGGAAAGGGGAGGAAATGGGGAAGAGGCAGAGGGTACAATCATTGTCGCGGCTATGCGATCTTTTTTTTGTCTCGCGTAATGCTTTCTTTTTCACGGTGCGTGTGTTATTCAACTGTAAAAGAATATCGATTCTGTACAAGTCAATGAGTTAGAGATAATTAACTATTGAGTCTTCTTGAGGTATCGTTGTTTCTATTGGTCTATACGAACGGGGGCTGTGATTGTCCAAAATCCGAGAATTCGTTCAATCCAGTTCGCATGTCGCAGCTCAACCGGTGAATGTTAACCACGGTTACAGTTTGCAAAGTTCTTATCGCGGCAGTTATAATATCGTGGCGTTGAATTTTGAACGGTCACAGCAGATGTCAACGTGTGTGTGTGTGTATGTATGTGCCTTCCTGTAACAAAATATAAATCTCCATTACGCATCACCCGCTTTCACCATACGGCCTCCGAATAATAATGCGCTAGCTAGTACCCTAAAAGTCCAGATGCACGCACCTCCGGCTTTGTAACCTGCACCGAAGGAGCGGTGTAAGAATTCAAGTGTTTCGCCTCATTACATAATATCGTCCCGTCTCTGCAGTCGTCGATGCAGACGCGCACGTGGTCGATCACGCTCGACCGGTTTTGCTCGATGGTTAAAGCCTAGGGTCTCACGATGAATAGTCACAAAAATACTTTATCGAATATTCTGCAAAATCCGCCCACGAACGTGGTCCGCTCGCTCGTGTTTGTTTACGCGTATATGCGTGTGCGTAGTATGTATATGCCTATTATGGCAGTCAAGACTCGCAAACAATGTACATTGTATCAAGTTATTCGGTGCGTTCGGCGCGCAACTTGTAGAGTTTCCTATTTGTATTCGATACCGCTCGTAATAGGCGTATGAAAGCCAGTTTCATAATTACTGCAAAAGATTGAAAAGTATCTTTCGCTCCTTTCCTTTTTCTCTGTTTTATCACCGTCCTACTCCCTCGACATATTTTATAAAATCTCAATTACAATAAAGTCTTAACGGCAGATGTAACAGTGCCATATAATTACAAAAGAATTGTATTTAAAACTGAAAGTGTAATAAGTACAAATTATTCCTCTTGTCGGTGGTAGAAATGTCAAAGATCACATCGCTGGCTTCGATACCGAACGAACGCAGCATACGTACGTCCAACACTGTTAGCGTAATCGATACTTATCGGTTTTTCATAGCCCTACAGTTTCTCCGCTACATGACGTAAACATTCTTGTCTACATATGTGCTCAATATATATTATGTATAATTCTGCGACACAACACACATCCCTACTTTGACAAGTCTACAACACTAGATCGGCATTCCGTACGTATTCTGGTATTTCGCCGTGGCGTTCGTTTCGTCGTTGCATTATTGCAAGAGAACGATCTCATCCGACGAAATGCGTTTAATTTTTCACTCAGTTTCCATCACGATCACATGCAAAAGGACTTAATTATAATTATAAAGATTCTATATTACATCAGTTAACATATTACACAAGCGATTTCATTATCGCTTCCCACGTTAAATACAGACGCAGGATACTTACATGTGTTTATCTCTTTCTCTCTCTTTCTCTCACATTCCATTCACTCCATCCTACTTACGATTATAGGCTCTATACAATTTTATACAGCTAAGTGCCATAATCTTTATATATCCCCACAATTTATTTTATTTACTATACCCCGATAATTTAGTTTTTTGGATTATAGAAATGTGAAATTTAATTCGGTTTCCGTCGAATGTAGCGACCGTAGTACATCGACTAAGTCTTGTCAATTCTTGTTAAATTTTATAATTCGCATTTCGTAGTTCCTTAAATTCACATCTATTATTAGTCACATTTGCAGTAAAAAAAATTAATTTTCTTTTTTCAATTCCTCCGTTATAAGTCACACTTAATGTCACGTGAAACTTTAATCGATGTTGTATCGAAGTGTATCGTCAAGTCAATATGTGACTCAATACATCACTTCGTAGACGGTGGCTTTCTTGTCGCCAGATCCGGTCACGATGTACTTGTCGTCCGTAGAAATGTCGCAGCTGAGCACCGAAGACGATTCTTTCGACTAGAAAAAAAAAAAAGAAAAAAGAAAGAAAGAAAGAAAGAAATGATTATACTCGGAGAAATGTGATAATAAACGAATCGAAATGCGAAAAAAACATCAGCAATTTGTATATGCGATAACGACTAACCTGGAAAATCGAGGCACCATATGGCGTGCGCCAGGCATTAAGTAAATTATCCTTGCCGGTAGAGACGAACCACTTGCCGCACGAAGCGAAGCGTAACGATAGCACACAGGATTCGTGCAGATGCAACTGGTATTTGTCGGGTTTCGTGGCATGAAGTACTTCGACATTCGAATTCTCCATACCAACGGCTAACCATTCCCCGGTCGGGCAATATCCCAAAGAGAATATCTGTGACGTGAAATCGTGCTGTTGCAATTGTCGACCCTCCCTAAGGTCCCAGGAACGCACAGTGTTATCGAGACCACCTGTCCATAGTTTCGAGCCGTCGGCGGAGATGTCGATGCAAGAGGCGCCATCCGTGTGACCTTGGAATTGTCTAACCAACGTTTGATTCTGCAAATCCCAGACGGCAATATTGCCATCGCTACAACAGCTGAAGCAGACCTTCGAATCCGGCGAGATGGCTAGAGCATAACACGCCGGTGCCGAGGAGGTCAGTTCTGCTTTGATTCTCGGTGTCGGACTAGCCAAGTCCCAGATGCTGAGATTGCTCGCCTCGCCTCCCACAATGAGAGTTCTGCCGTCGGGTAACAGCTTGACCGATCTAATAACAACAATCGAGCGTCGCTTTACATTAATTCCGTTAAATACCGCCACTTATGCATGCTTTTAAATAATTACTATGGTCGCTCATGTTCTACGATACGCGAGGAGGGAATTAGGAAGGGTGGTAAATGCATACGGAAAATGCATGTGATAAATCGATGCCGCGCTTCGGCGTGATATACAGCCGGCGGACACGACTAAATGTCATCCAGAATTCAGAGTCAGAAATTAATTACAGCGACCGCATGTAGCGTTCGAGAGTTAATGTGTCACGAATTGCGAATGAAGACACGTGTTACTATCACTGACCTGATATAGTTGTCCCGTTGCAGGCAATCAAGCTGGGAGACGGGTTTCGCACTAGCACTACCACCCTGGCTGATGTCCCACACCTTAACGCAACCTTTGCCGCCAGTGTAGACGTACTTCGTCGGATTCGAGATCGTCACAGCACAGACTACCTCACCGTGAGTTAGCGTATTTATTTGACGCGCATGCCGCGGAATACCCGGCCCAATGAGCGCATCTTGCGGGAACGGTACCGGTTGCATCTGACCTTCGCTAGATACGTGGAAACTGTAGGCACTGCTACGAGAAAAATCTCATCTCATAAAAGTATACAGCGATATAACGATAAACGTAACGATGTACTGATAAACTGACGCCTTGAGCAGACGACAGCGAATTAGAAAAGGAAAGAACACTCACGGTTTACCACCGGGAGGAATGATCGGTCCGAGTGGTGCTCTCATGCTGCCATGAGGATCATAAAGCTGTTGAAGGGGAGGTCTCGTAGGGTAACCACCGTTGAGTGCCGCTGGAGGATAGCCCAGCATGTCCACGTGAGGTCCTGCGGGTGGATGATGTGGCGGTGGATAGTGCGGCGGATAAGGGCCGACCACCGAAGCCGAAACTAACGGTTTACTGGAACTCGATGGTTTTAGGCCACCGGAGCCAGAACTGCTACCTACGATATCACCAGTTAAATATAGAGTCCTTATGTCTTGAGGTGTACTGAAATCTTGTAAAAAAGTCCCTAAGAATTCCTGAATTTTCCTGATATTTTTGTTCGCTGTAAAATTAAAAAATTAAAAAAAAAATGTTTAATACAACTTTGAAATTAATTGAACTGGAAGCAACACAAACAAATTACACATCAAAAATTAGTAAAAGATAGGGATTCTGAGAACACGAGATTATATCTATTATTGTCTACAATTAAAGCCGCGAAACATGTAGGATAATATAGAAAAGAGTTACTGCAACATAGTAACAGTGAGCTATTGTATTCTGTTGAGTATTATCTTCCATTGTCACCTTGACTTTTTTTTAATAAAAACTCGCGAGCACACAAGATTGTACGTAAATGTACACGAATGTACGTAAATATCTGCTATATTTAATGTATGTATCCGATTGTCAGCAGTTTGCAAATCAAGAAAAAAAGATTAAAAGAAACAATGTTTTCAGAAAGAGACAGAGTTTAAAAATAAAATTCCAAAAATTTCTGAATATCGATAAAATTCCAGGAAAATCCCAGATTTTCGAAGATAGATAAAAAAATTTCAAAAATTCTAGGTAGTAAATATCTTGATATAGTAAGAATCTAGCCAATATTATCATTTTCTATAAATCTATTGATCTTGATAAAATATGATGAATATCAAATTTGTATGATGTATAATGTACATCAAATTTAGATACACAGATATACGTCATGTCGAGCTCCAGCGATATAGGACTGGTATTCATAGTTCATTTTTATTTTAAGATTGTCTTCAATAATATATTAAGATGCTAATATGACTCTATGATTGCTTTATGACATCTTAAAACCTTATATATAATCTTAATATGATCTTACATGTTCTTACAGAAATCTGATATTGGCTAATTTAATACTGAAAGACAGTAATTAATTATTTGAAGTATTAAAGGTACTGAACAGGTACTTTTAATACCAAAATAACTAATTAATTACTATCTTTCAGTATTAAATTGACAAATATTAAATTGATCAGTATTATATTTCTGTAAGAATAAGAACTAATTATGAATATATCAGTTTAAATTTAATAGATTTGCTTTCCCAAAACTTTTTGCGCTTAAAACGAAATAAATATATATATTCAGACGTTAAAAAGAGAGAAAGCAAAGAATAGTTCCAAGTGTAAAAAGTGCAAGCAACGTAAATAGACCTATTGATCAGATTCTTCATATAGAAAGGATTCCAGTTACACTCGCTTATTTCCTGAACGTTGTTTCTTTCCATTCTTACTTTGACATATCTTGAATAACACCGTACCTGCCGACGTCGGTGTGACCGGTTTCGAGATCGGTGTCGTTGGTTTCTCACGTTCTTCCATCTTTTTGGCCGAAGGCGTGCTCGCATTGCTGCTAGTACCACTTCTAGGTGATGGCGGTGGTACTTCTTTCTTGACCTGGCCACTCATAGCCACCGACGGGCCCAACTTGTCGAGACCGTTTTCTCGCGGTGACGCCGTGCCATTCGCCGCCGGGCTGGTCGGACCTTCGCTCGCGTCGTCGACCACCAGGTCTTGGTCGCTCTTTTCACCATCGCTTTGCTGTCGGGGAGAACACGCACGGCTTTATTAAGGCGGATCGTGACTCGAGGAGCATGGAGCATTAATCTTGGATACTTACATGGCCTATGTCTTTGTCCTGTTCCTTCTTCAGTTTCTTACCCAGCAGATGTTCGTGCTGCGGATCGGGTGTGCTACGCGGTCTATACTTTTCCCGTTCCGCTGGAGATATCGAGTTCCTCTGTAACAAAGATAATCGACATTCAATGACAAAATGTTTAACGAAGCCGTTCGAACGAGGATGTTACGATTTTTATAGAATCCCTTATCAACGCAAAAGATATGATCCACTCTCTAGTGCGGTTAATCCGATTACGGAGATTTACAGGATTTATTCGTTCGAGATTTTTACGGACCGTGCCGGATTTTACCTCCGATAGATTTTCACGGAAAAGTATCGGGGACGAAGGACTTCTTGCGATCGTAGGGATGGTCGACGGATGGAGGGTAGAACGACTAAATTCCTTCCTTCCTCTTTCGCGATTAAATAAAACGACCTGCCCGTCGGACGGGTGGAAGAAGCATCGACGGAATTACTTATCCCTCTTCACCCGTACGACCTCCATTTCGCTTCGAAGCGAACGAAGAATAATAGGACGGATCGTAGAATCCTGCTTTTTTCTATCGTATTATGCATGAATGCCGAGAAAAATATCGGCAAGCAATTCCGAATGCAAAAGTACTCGAATATCTTAGACGTTTTATGGACCTCTTTTTATTTCATCGCATCTCTTCAATAAACGCTTATATGAATTGAAACAAACTCTTTTCTCGAGAATCTAATCAGCGAAAAGACGAAAAGATTTCATTTTTTAAGTTTCAATATAAGAAACGTAAACGTGAGATAAGAATTGTATATAATCATCGATAAACAACACAAAGATTGCTTATCGCTATTCCGACCTTGTCTTCTTCATGTTTTGACACGGGTAAAATCAAGAGAAAGATCATCACTGACAATTTTCATAAAATGTGAAAAGGTGTTCCCCCTCCTGTAAAATGCAAGCTCACTGAAGTCTCACTCAGAAACACCAAGTCGAGGGTATCATCGATCGGAAGCTTTACGAGCGGTAGTTTCGTTGTCGATACGTCGGACAGAGCATTGCAACACCGTCCATACCTTGATATATATATATATATATATATATACATGCATACATATATATAAGCGTGGAAGCCCTTTCCCTGTCCCTGATAACTGCGCTCCCCATCTTTGCAAACCCGTAAACCACCCCTGTCGCATCCCCTCGTAGTCACCGCTGCTAGTGTCGAAGTAAATCTCCTCTTCTCTCAATTACCCTTCGTCCCTCATCTACCACTGCCGGTTCTCTCGCTCTCTCGGTCCATTACTTCGACGCCTCGGTATCATCTCCCGCCTGTCGACCGAAATACTCCGAGTGAAAAGAAATAAATATAATAAATAAAAAGAAAAATGATATCTTGAAATATATACGAATACACGAGTTTCTCTAGGCGATTAACGTGCGAAATTACATGCCGCGCGGAGGATAAGCGATATCGCGTTTAGTGTCTTGTCAGATCTGTCAGATACTGTCAAGAAATCGTTGAAGAAAAGAAGAGAGTCGGCGAGAACGTGTATGAAATCCTGCGACGCGAAAAAATCGAGCGGGAGCATGTTCTCTCGTTCACAACGACGATATAGCGACGGGAAGAAAAGCAAAGACAAAAGAGACGAAAGAGGATGAGCAGACGGGAAGTCTCGCAAACACGCGCTCTGCTCACGTCATGAAAGATTCCCAGTAAGAAAAGGATCCCCCGGGAGCCGTATTACGTGCCGCTCTTTCAAGTTTTCTTCGCGAAAGAATCCTGTAGAGAGAAAGAGGGATCTTTTTCCTCCGAAAAGACGTCCTCTCGTTATCCGGAAACGGTCGGTCACTGCTTATCCGACTAGAGTCCACTGAAGCGGATGAGATGACTGTCGTGTCGTTGAAAAAGGAAAATCTGGCGAGAAAACAACGTTTGACATGCGTTCGCGAGAAATATAAGCCATAATGACTTAAAAATTTTATGATTTAGACAAACGTTATCTGGTAAAAGCAACATTTGTAGAGCATATTTTTGACAAGGTTTTGATCATTGCATCATTTCACATGTCTAAAATTATCACGAATACACAATAATTTTTATTTAAACAAAAAATTATTTATGGTATTACAAAATAAAATATTTATATGGCATTATGAAATATATAATAATAATGTTATAGTATACATATAATTCACAAACAGCGAGTTAAAAATTACAAAAATTATAAAAAAGGATATAACAAGAGAATTTATAGATATTAAAAAGAACTTATAAATAGATGTAATACACATTGTTATAAATAAGGACAAATTACAATAAAATCATGAGAAGTGAAACAAGATATATTGAGAAATAGTGGAATTTGCCATTACAAAATTATTACAAAATATATTTAATAATTATTGATATACAAATAATATTAAGATAGAAAAAATATATTCCTGAAAGATAGAGTATAAGAACTACGATAAAACGATTTCTTTCGAGAAAATCGCGACTGGATTTAGTTCCCTGGAAAATCATGCGGAAACACACACTATCTCGTGTCCGCAGTCGATACCGCTAGTAAGTATGTACCCGGAAGTCTCGTCTTTCGGGGGTAAGCGCATCCTTTCTCCCCCACCCTGTCACGAGACGCCGATAGCTTGCAATGTCGTTTCGCGAAAGCTTTCCATTTCTGTTCTCTCTTACTTCCTTCTCGTTGCCTGTTCGTATTACGTTGGTATATGTACAGAGCATACGTATACATAATACATGTATACGCGTGTGTATATAGATACCTTCGCGAAGAAACGATATACACGCGGCCCGCCTTCCATTCACGTAAGTTTACTTACACCTATCCCGTCGGCTATCCATACCACCTTCTCCCACAAAGAGGATTCGTGCCACGATCAATATGGGGGTTGGTACCTCAGGGGAAGACGAAGAGATAGGAGGAGGAGGCGGCGGAATGTAGGAGGAGCTGTGGGTATACCGTAGATATATAGACTTTGTAGTGTTAGGGACGACTTGGTCCGTAAGCAAGCAGGCAGGCAGGCAAGCAACTTGGCAAGCAGCAGCAGGCATCGAAGTATAGTCAGGGGTGGCTCTTTCAAGGGTGAGAGGACGAGAGAGAGAGAGAGAGAGAACGAGAGGAGAGCGGCAGGAGAGGACGGGGGAATGGCTTTGGCCGTGTGCATGGTATTGGAGTTGGCGGTCGCAGCCATGAGGGTGGTAAGTGAGTGAGCGACTCCTTCGCCACGGCGCCTCGTCTCGACTCAACCACCCTAACCTTACGGATATATCCCAAGCCACCGACCGACCACCCACTCGTCCTCTCTCCAACTCCTTCTCTCCTCTTCCCTTTTCTACGTCGTCATCCCTTACTGCCACTCGTGCACTCTCACCCTACGTCGGCCAACCATCCACCTCCGTTACTCCATCCGCCTGCTTGCCTGCCTGCCTGTGGTGCCTGTTTCCCTATTCCTCACTCCACCGTCGTCATCGTCGTCGTCGTCGTGGCTAAGACCCTGAGAGAGAAGGTTACGAGCCGAAGTCGCATCTCCCAAGACCCCGCAAACCCCAGCTGGTACAAGATTGCACCCAGTGGCTCTCAGTGTCATCGTCGTTGCCACCACCGGTCTCGAAGGAACGCGCCGGAACGAGAGATGTTCGGGAAATTGGGATTCCGTGTGGATCCGTACGATTCGATATCGTCGACTGCGGAGGATGCTCGTGGTTGACGGACATTACGAGGCTTTGCGCCGCGACGCAGAGACGTTCGACTAATGCGTCTCGTGTCGGCAAAACTCCGACCATCGAAGCACGATAGAAATGTAAAGACAATGCTCTCTGTATTTCAACTTTGAGACTGACGTCGTACGAACGATCGTACAAGCTGTTTCCAACTAGACTTATCAGTTTCATGGTATTTACCTTTCCACTCGAAACATCCATTGTGATGACACCACATAGATCTCTGAACGAATGTGATTCTCCAGTACGATTCTCAGGTCTTCAAACTCGATTTCCGAATAGATAAACATCCGCAGCATTTAAACTATCTTGACACTTGTTCCGCGATTTCAAACTCGTTTGAGACTAATGGCTCCTGAATATTCGATGCTCGATCGTGATTTTCGTTTCTGCTCGCACCGGACGATTAATTTAATTAGCCGAAATCGCTCCCGCGTGCTACCGAGAGATTCATGGTAGGATCGCGAGCGTAATTTTGGGCGGACATCCGTTAGCTCGCTGGATATACGGCGCGTCGCAGCTTACTCGCGAATGCATGGAATTTTTTATGATCGCGCCGGACGCATGGCAGCGGTAATCGGTTCGCGAAATCCGGCGCGTACGTGTCACTGGGTCAACCGGTGCATTCGTCATACCGGCAATTAGTGTGCGCGCGCGAATTTTTATCACCGACGCGGCAACGCAGATACAGCCACGTGTTTTGGTCCGGCCGATCTTTTTTTACATGATTTTATCGAAATCGATACCTGCATCCCACGATGAAAACAAAATCGTCGATACGCTTCTACATACACGAGCAAATCGGATATCTCTTTCCAGATATATACGGGATTTTATTTAAATTATACTTGCGCAAATTTTAATCATAAAAATGCCTATAGCGCGATATGCTCCCTTTTATTTATTCATACAAAACGCATCGCGCATCGGTTTACCACACTTCTACCGCGGATTGTCCTCGTCGAATTTTTCGGAGGAGCGTACTATCTCGCAATCGCGGACTTGCTCAAATTGGACGACGTATAAATAAAGCTCACACGCAGCGCCGCGAATCAGACAGACATTCACAACGCTATGATTTATGGCGCAACCGTAAATAGCAAAATTCCCTTTCTCTCAGCGCGTTACTCGCCGTGTTCTCTCGCGCTGCGCTTTTTCCCCTCTCCCGTTTCCTCTTCATCCTTTCATTCTTCTTCTCCTCTCGGTCTCGCTCTCTTTTTTCCCCAGCCGTGTCCGCCGCCCTCAGAGCGGCAGAGAGACCCAGTGGCGGAATTTGCATTTTTAAATTAACTCGCGTCTGTTTGCAGCTATCTCGGCTCGGCGGCGCCGCGCTGCTGCTGCTGCTGCTGCTGCTGGGCTCTGCAATTTTATGCAGCAACGCGCGTGTGGACCGCGTCCCATCACCCCCGCGTATACACCATCATCTCGCCGCCGTTCTTTCTTCTGCATGTACATAGGCGCACCCGCCGTGTGATCGATAGTGCAACAGTTATCGTTATCGCGCCGACGAACTCGCGGCGAGGATAGTTTTTCGTCCTAACCCAGCTTACGCGACAAAAACTGTGAAGGCAAATTTCTCAGTTTTTTTTTTTTTTAAACAAAACGTAACTTCAGAAAACCAGCAGAGTTTTGAAAAACGTCACACGTGCTCGACGACCAATCTCTCGTGGAACAACCCTTAGTACACACGATGATTTTCCGGTCCTTTTACCATACACAATAGGTCTTTCATGTCCCAAGTTAATTTTCACTTTAACAAATATATTTATAAATATATATAAATTACTAAGTGATTCTTACGTATATATTTTAACATCTTGAGAAAGTATTTATAGAGTTTTTTTTTTTAAATAGTTTATATTTATTATGATTAATTATTGACAGTTCCCCCCCTCCCCAGTTTTTTGAAGGAAAGAAATGTGCAATGCAGAACGCGAATGACCCAATCGTGGGTACTAAGGGTTAAGGGTAAGAACCAAGCGTCGCACATCCTACACCTCGTGCTTATAATTACGTTTTTAATTACGAACGTAGATCTAACGAGAAATACCAAGGTCGCGCCATCATGTGAATACCTACTCAACCAACCAGTTATCCCAACCTGATGTCGGTCTTATTGCGATTTTTTAAAAGGAAAAATACCCATACGTTCGTTCATACGGAGGCATTGTCGACTAAGTCACCAAGTTTCGCAGTGATAGCTGAAACGTGAGTGGTCTTTTACGAGGTAGTAGCTTGCTCAGAGAGTATCGCCAAGGCTGAAGAGCGAAGAAAGGCGACACGAAGGATGATGCGAGGGTAAAAGACAGAGAGAGAGAAATAGAAGCTATTGGACAGGCGAGAGCAGATCGGAGAAATAAGGGGCAAACAGAATAGCTTGCCATAAAGTGCCTGCGCGTTATCCACGGGGGAGGAGAGAACGAGGAAACATTTTTATCGCTCCGTCAGAGAGAAGTAGAAGGAAGCAAAACAGACTGAGTAGAACGAGCAAAAGAGGCGAAGCAAGAAGTGTGCGGCGAGAGGTGGAGCTACGGGTAATTGAAAAGCCCGTGGTGCATCCCGATCGTCGCTTTATTTCGCTCGTGCACGCTCGACAGTATACCAAAGCTTCTCTCCTATTATCTCGCCCTTCTACCCACTCTCATCGAGCCGTCATCGTCTTCCTTTCGTGCTCTCGCCTTCCGCACGTCGGAATAAGAAAGATGAGAAAAAGCCGAGGAGGAAAAGGGAGGCGCGACGACGAGCAGATGCCTGCCGAGGTAAGCCGGTGGTGAAAAGAGACGAGACGAGAGAAGGAAGAGGAAGGGGAGGAGAAAAAAAAAGATCGTACGCAACAATGCCCGCGGAGGTGCATTCTCGCGCGATTACCGACGCGCGGCGCGGAGGGACCCCTTAACGAATGGCTTCGTAAACCATGGGCGCTTTAAGGTCATTACACATCGCAAAAAAGAGAGTTAATGGCCGTCGTCGAGCCACGTTGCAGCCGGCAGGAGGCGAGACGGAAGAGTAGAAAGGAGAGGAGACGGCTTGGCAGGGACCGGTTGGCCGCCCGTCGTCGATCGACCGTCTGATTTATAGCGGCAGTATCTTCCACCGGAAAGACGAGAACGCGCAACCTCATTGGCTTCCTACGTTAGCGGGTTAAACGTTCTCCTGCGGCGCACCGTCCTCTTGAACATTCGCCAAAAAGCCAGCCACATGTACGCCGTTAGATCAGAAAGTTCGACCAGAATGCGGGAATACTCGATCGGAATGGTAGACGCGCACGAAGCGATATTAGATTTTCCCTTCGAAATATACAGAGCCCGAATTATACGCTGCGTGGTATTTTCTCTCGTTCTATTTATTTGCTTGAATTTCTAACAAGAAACGTACGGTGCGAGAGAGCCGGTTGAGAGCGTATATACAGACGGCTCGCGAATTTCACAGATTTTTCCTGCGAGTTCGCGTATCGGACACGTTATGTAACGGACGTTATGTTGGAATAAAATAATGATCCTTCGCTACGTATCTCGCGTCCTCGTTTGCAAACTGCATCCGTCGCGCGTTGCATAGCGCCCGTTATTTCCAGTGGGACGTTTTAATAACAAATCCACGCTTTCGCGGCCGCTCTTCTCTTCCGCTTCTGCTTTTTCCTTCCCTTTCCTCCCTTCTGCCCTTTTTTCTTTTTCTCTCTCCTCTTTTCGTTCTTACCGTCGTAAAAAAAGCTTTTCACGGCGCGGTAGAAAACGCGTTGCATGCTACGCAGCAGTCGGCCGATTATATTGTGAAATATACACGGCGACGTAATTACGGGACGGTCGATCTTTACGTCGCTTGTCTACACTACGTGCGGCATTTTACGGCCATCTCATTAAATTACGGACTCTAATTACCAGTCGGCAAATTATTAAAAAGCTTAGTCGGTCATTAAACGCGCCACGAGTCGTAAAAGCACGTCTTTTTGTGTCGAGGATGATAATCTTGAATGTATTGGAAGTAAGAATATGAAACACATTAAATAAATATTTAACAGGAATTTTTAAAAAATTGGGCAAATGAGAGTACGGCACGGTAGTACTTAGTGCGCAAAAAAATTTTCAAAGTGATTTAATTTAAATGTAAATCATATTTAACTTGCTTTTACAATCTCGAACGTTTCAGCCGCATTTGGCGCCATCTTTAACGATACATAAAATAAGAAATTGATAAAAAATAAAAAAAATTTGGCACGCGAAGAATTTATTTATATAATAAATTTTACAATTTTAAAGGGGAAAGGGTGAGAACACTTAACAGATCCATTAGCAAATTCAGAAATTTATCAAGGAAGAGTCATTGGTGCCCCGCAAGTGAAATTTTTTCAAAATAAAATATGAATAGATAGAATATTTAAATTATTATTGATATTACATTGAAAAAGTATTATTAAAATGTATAATTCATAAAACGTTTTAATTTAAAATTATTAATTAACACTAAAAAGAATAATATAATGAAATCTATAATGAATAATTTTTATACCTAAAAGAAATTAATATCTTAAATTAAAAAATACTTTTAGAATTAAATTATGATTAAGCATTTCAGAAATATTAAGAAATATATAACGGTTTACATAAATATTTCTAAAAAATGAGATTCCAAGGAGGGGCCATAGCCTCCATAGACTCGGCAGTGAATTATTGAAAATACCTAATTTCGAGAATAAAAAAATCGTCCGCAAAGCGCGCAGATAAAAAGAAAGTGCGATGTGAAAAACTCGCGTTAATTTCTTGCCGGAAGATTGTGACTAGGCAAATTTGCGCGAGCTTATGTTGAGCCCGTAACGCGGACACAAACGGCGCGCGTAAATATCGGCGTGCGCGAAGCGGAACGAAAGCCGCGAGTAGCGAGAGAATCGATCGTAAAGAACCGCGACGGAGCAATTCGCCGTTGAGGCACTGTTGCTAAAATTGCTCCCAACCGCACATCTACGTATCGTGCTGGGCGTAATAAATATTGGAGAAACGTTTTATTCCGTTTCGCAGAATCGTCATCGATCACTGCGGGCGCGCAATGACTATAAAACCGCCGATCCGTCGTGCTCTGATTGCGATCGTTGCGCGCGCGAGACGCAACCTTTCTATTGTGTATATATATATATATATATATGTATATGTATGTATATGTATACACACACACACACACACACACACACACACACACACACACACACACACACACACACACACACACACACACACACACACACACACACACACACACACACACACACACACACACAC
>NW_012130083.1:4236649-4238459 GCF_000143395.1 Atta cephalotes
ACACACACACACACACACACACACACACACACACACACACACACACACACACACACACACACACACACACACACACACACACACACACACACACACACACACACACACACACACACACACACACACATGTATGTAATATATATGTGTGTGTATGTGTGTATATATATATATATATATATATATAAACATTTTTTTTATTTTTTCTAACGATTACGTTTGTTGCCAATCGACTGTAAAACTAGGACGAGTTACGAAGTGCCGTGTTGCGTTTTTGCTGCTGTCGCTTTCGTAAGTACGATAAGCACGATCACCGTATCATCGCATGCGCCTCTTGTTAAGATAATTGATACTTAGAGTAATTAAACGTCTCCCCATTACGCGATACTTTAGCGCTTAGCGTTTCGTCATAGTTCCGTGAATAAAACAAAACAAGCACTTACTTTGCAAAATGTATATAAATTATAGAGTTTTATAAGAAATAAAAAAGACATTGTAAAAAATAAAGAAATCTTTCATCAACTTTGTTAAAATTACACTCCATAACGGATTAAATCTTTTCCGATCTATTGATCCACTACTTCACGTACAAGAAAAGAATATCGTTAAAAAACGACAAGAAGAAAAATGATAAAATGATGCCGAAAAGTGAACGCAGCGAGGCGTTGTTAAAGCGCCTGTATTTTTAATTAATTAATTCGCGAAAGCCGCAGATTCACCGTCTCATAAATTTCTGTGTCAGAAGCATCCTCCCCGAAGGGGAAGAAAGACCAAGAAGAAGTATAATATCGGGGATGGAAGTAAAGTATGTAAAGTATTTAAAAATATTAAGTATCCCCGAGAGAGAAGAGCGGATATTAAGACAGAGAGAATTGCAAGTTCAGAGAGGGTTGGAGAGTCGTTAGAGTTAAGAGTAGGGGTGAAAGTGACAGCGACGTGGAAACGGAATTACGGGATCGGCACGGTGGAAGGTGGTAGGAGAACGTTTCAATTAGTAATTAAAACGTGCCGTGCAGTAACCCTCGCCCCAACCCCCAGTCACCACTCTTCCACCCCTCCGCGGTACAACGAGGCTCTTGCTCTCTTATACCGTCGTCGTCGCCACCGCCGCCATCTTGTAAATTAATTAATGCGTTCCTAACGAGATCAGAGGCGTCGGTAAAGCAGGAGGGTTGGCTGGTTCTCTACTTTGCCCGCCAAGGAAAGAGGGTGAGAAACTCAAGAGCGTAATTCGCATTTCGCGCACCCTATGTGGTTGAATACACTTCGAGATCGGAGCAGCAAAAACCTCGTTCAAATCCCATCTAATAACTAAGTAGCTAATTAAATTTCGGATTTTTTATCTAATAGAAAAATTTAATAATAAAATTTTAAATAAATATTAGAACTGACGCAAGCTTCTAATTTTTCACAATTCTAAACGGAAAATTTGTTTTAAGCTTCCTGACTTGCTGTGTACGCAAAATATGTCGTCTCTAGTGTGCACTGCATTTCAAGCGCAAACATTCCGAATGCGAAATTGTCGTGTCGCAGCATCGCGCATCGGTCGCGAATCTCAACGGCGACTTCTCGAAACTCTCTCCTACGATCCTCACAGCCCTGGATGAGAGCGAATTAGTCTGTTCCCGGGGGTAGACAGCAGAGACAGGGTGTTAGTGGAAGGGGATGTTGGTCGGGGGGTCGGTGTCAGGATCTCTCGACCCTTTCAAACCCTTTCATCGGCGCTTCACCCGCTTACATAATGCAGCCACTCTAATTAAAATAAATTACACTCTCGCGCGTCAGTTCACTCTTTTATCTCTCTCTCTCTCTC
>NW_012130083.1:4245509-4247450 GCF_000143395.1 Atta cephalotes
GTTCTACTACTACTCTCTCTACTCTTCTACTACTACTACTACTCTACCTACGTACTACTCTACTACTACTCTTACTCTACTCTACTACTCTCTACTCTCTCTCTCTCTCTCTCTCTCTCTCTCTCTCTCTCTCTCTCTCTCTCTCTCTCTCTCTCTCTCTCTCTCTCTCTCTCTCTCTCTCTCTCTCTCTCTCGTTCCCTTTCCGTATCTCTTTCTCTCTTAGCCTCACACCCTACTCACCCTTTCTCTGTGTTCTCCCCCTCTCTCTCGCTTCCCTTCCTCTTTTCTCTCGAGTAGCGTTTTTTTTCGCTCTCACCCTGTCGCTTTTTTGTACCGCACTTTCGACCACCACCCGGGTAACGCCCCTCTCTCCCATCCTCATTCTCTCTCTCTCTCTCTCCCCCTTGCTCGTTTATTTGCACTTTATTCGAGATTTAATTTACCGACCTCCGGCGACAGCCTCGTTGGTGCGCGCTCGACTCTGTGATGGGATTAAAAAGGCGGGTAGGGGATGATAGGATGGAAGAGGCTGAGCGGTGAGGGAGAGGTGAGAGGATGGCGTAAAAGTTGGAAAAAGAGTAACGCGACCGCGAGCTCCGCGACCAATGGAGAACGAACTGCCGGAAAATGGCTGAACCAAGGAAAAAGCGAGGAGGCGTACGAGGGGCTGAGGGGGAGGAGGACGAACAATCGATATCGCGGCGTCTCGATTCGGAGCCGATTTTCAACTCTCGGAACAGCCCAACATGTACCTGCCACCACAACATCGCGATGGCGCGAGGGCTTATACACACAGTAAATAACGGAATCGATTTCGATTAAACGTTTAAAATCGTTTCTGTTTTCGTGATATCAGGATCGCTGATGCGGTTGCAATGCCAGCCTCCGGGCTACGAGATACGGGATGATTTTTTCCGCAATAGAATATTCGATTACAATTAACGTTCGGTAAATCATATCAACGTCATTGTTCTGAAATAAGTGACGAATAATGTCGTATATATTATTGTATATCCGCGTTAATGTTTCGCTTTTATAAAGAGGTTACTGTACAAAATCAACATTAAACCCAAAGCGATAACATCCAATGAAAGGAATAATATATCGTTGAATTATCATGAAATATTCTCGTTACTATTTTGGCGATTGTTTATTAAACAATATTATTTCGTGTTGAAAATAGAGTTATTCATTTATCTGCAAATATGAACGAAAGCGGAGAAAGAACGTGCGCGCGAAAAAGAACTGCGGGGACATAATAATATATATCTGGCTTTACAACAGTCGCAGGTAATTTTCATGAAAATGCGTTCACATTACAGCGAGATGAATCAACATTAACGGTCTCCCATACGAGTATTCTCCTCGTCACCATCGAGAGACCACCAGTTTTCGCGACAATTTACCACGAGCTATCCGAAACGAGGCGTAAGCATCGCGCAATTCAATTTAACTCTCGCTTGCATGTCCACGAGGGGGCCAGGTAATAGCTGGGAATTCCCGCCTTTTTCACCCGTCTGTGCGAAGCAATAGCAATAAATAAATATTCCGCGTCCGTTGCCCTCCCTTCCATCCCCATATACTTCTCCTGCCTTTTTACGCCACAGGGGGCAGCCGTGCTTCATGGTGTTTTATGGATTTGTTACGAGTCGACGCTTTTTGGTTGAGAAGGGAGTTATCGAGTTGCTCGCACGGAGAGAGTAGCTAGATCTTTTCCCGTATTTCCTTTTTTTTGAGTTTGAGCGCAACGAGCGACGATAACATATCCCAGCTATAGGCACTGCTGGCTTCTTTCCTGCATCCTCGAAAAGCTTCGGGATGTTCCGCAACGTACAGAGGGAATATTTCTCGGGTCGTGAAAGATCCTGAAAGTAAAGAAGCAACGCACACGAGAGAGAGAGAGAGAGAGAGAGAGAGAGAGAGAGAGAGAGTAGGAGGGAT
>NW_012130083.1:4255550-4259679 GCF_000143395.1 Atta cephalotes
CTTCTCTCTCCTCTCTCTCTCTCTCTCTCTCTCTCTCTCTCTCGTAGTAAATTTCACCGCGACCGAAAGAGGATTAATACCAAAAAATCATCGCTCGCCCGGGCGCGAAAATATTGGCGAAATCAAATATCAAACTGTATTTTTCTCGATTCGCCAAGTAGTTCGAGAATTTTTCAACGAGTGTGAAACCTTAATCGCCTATTCGTTTCGCCGCATCGCATCGGTTAATGCGGGAACGCTGTTACGACGCGCGGGACCGTTTAATCGACGCCCGAGCTAACTGCGCACATCGATATTCATCCTGGAATGGAAAAAAAAAAGAAAAATGGAAGAGGCGGGTGGGAGTTTCAACCGCGGCTGATCGATTCTCCTTTCTCGTGCGAGCCTTTTACCGAACGATCGATCGATCGGTAGGACCGATCTCGCAGGACACTCGAGAGACCTGAGAGGCGGAGAGCGCGAACGGCGGTGCCCTCGAGCGCTCTCCAGGCTTTTTTCCTCTTCGGAGCGCTTTTAATAAACGCGCGCGCCGCAACCAGCGGACGCTTTATGTTATCGAAGAAGAAGAGAAACGCGGAGAAATAGAGAGGCCGAGAGTGAGTGAGGGAGAGAGAAAGAGAGTGGAAAGAGAACGAATACCGAGTGGTCGATGAAAGCGGAAGGGAGTGCTTTTGACGACGAGCTTTTTACGGCCCTGTGTTCCGGTGTTCAGGCTTTTACGTCCATTCCACGCTTCCTCCTCCTTCGTCACCATCTCCACCTCCCATCCGCTCCGCGTCACTCTGTTTCTCTCTTCCTCTTTTTCTTTTTCTCCCACGCGGTATCGCACTAATTTCCTCTTTCGCTCTCGTAGTCCTCCACCTCCGCTCGTCCAATAATACATCGCACGTAAGCGGCGATCTAATCCCTTTTATGAGGTGAAATTTTACACGCCCGACAGTACCAGCGATGTGCCAATCTTCTTCATTCACAACGAATAATGAAGAAGAGATATACTAGATATTCGATGTGATACTCACATGCCTCTCCTCAGCCGGATTGAGACCTGTAACAAAGAATAAAAAATTTCGTGTGAATTACATGTGAAAATCGTGATATTATTAAGATGTTATTGTAAGATGACAGCGACTGTGTTCTCGTCGAGATAAATCTGTTTCAGAAATCACTCTCGACAGATCTACCCACCGACAGAACGAATGCTATGAATGTTTTTTTTATTATTATTACAGCGTCGAAGGGAATAGAAGTCGGCGGTATGTCGACGGAATCTTTTCCGCGGGAAGAAGCAGATAAAGGAGAAAGAAGGAAGAGACACGCGAGACTAGCTAGACTTCTCAAGGATTTCCGAGACGACAAGTGAGCAGGGAGTGAGAGAGATCGAGAAAAAGAAAAGCCGCGGCTGGAACAGGGAGAGGAGAAAATCCAGACGGAAAAGCTTTGTCCCCGAGAAGCCGAGTTCATAGTTTGCCCTCACTCGATTTCCCCAGCCTCCTCCTCCTCCTCCTCCTCCTCCTCCTCCTTCTCCTCCTCTTCTCCGTACCCCGCGCCAGTTGGTACACTTTGGTCTCGTAGGAAATATCTTAACGATATCTTTTTCCTACCGTTACCCGTCCTACTACGAAGTAAGAATTACACGAACCGTTTATGTTCTTGGTGCACCGGGACCACCATAAATTGCCTCTTTTCTCTCTCGCAACATTAACCACCACGGAAATAAAATATTTTTATTGACGCCGCGAGAGACAGAGCTTCGATATACAAACGATAGCGAGACATTTTCCCCAATAATAAAGTTGCAACGATAAAACGCGTTTTCGTCGCTCATTGAAGCCTTAATTTCTAACTTCCCATTTGGAGCTTTCATTTGAATGTTCTCGAGTATCATCGACCATCTACATTGAGGCGAAGGAGTGATTTTATTATTATAGTCTCTATAGTCCGTCAAATAATAACGGGAATGATGGTCGGGGAAAACCTTATTGGGTCGAAAGACCTTTCTCGTATTTTTCCGAGCTACCACCTAGTCTACTGGTAGTCGACGTAAAATGTGAAGAGAAAGCCGAGAGTCAGGTCGTTTCAGGGGTTAAAATCCTGGATACACGTTCACATCGTTATCGAGCAGACGCGTGCAAAGCGGAGCAGTTTCAGAAGATGGAAGGAGCAAGAGGTATCTTCTTTCTCCACGCGCCAGTATAGAGCTCGCTAATGCCCGTCATCCCCCTTTTATCCTTCCTTCTATCCGGCCAGAGAAAACTCTTTTCTCCTCCCTCACTCGACTACTCCCGCGCTCGTAAACGGACGCGGAAGAGCGCGCATAATTTTCTACTAAAGCGCGAAGAGGTCGTCGAGTGTTTCCGAGAGACGTTTTAAGGACCCGCGTGCTCGCATCTCCTCTCTCATCTTAGGATAAGTTCACTAAAAGTACCGAGGACAAGCTCGCTCGTTACTCGGCAAATTATCAGATAAAGAGTGGCACCTTATCGAGTATTCGAATTATTCAACGAAAATCCGCTTCGTATTAAAATCATACCACTTCTACTCGAGGAGCGATGCGGAGATATAAATTTAAGAGTAAATCGAGCGAAGATCAATGCCGCTATTATCAACGCCAACACAGTCGACATTGGTTTCTAATCGAGCATAAAGACTGCAGCTCGTTGCGGAGTGAATAAAAAGGAAATCGTGGCGTCACACAGACAGCTGGTAGCAGATATTACGGCGGATATGTCCGAGGATACAGTCGTTTTAGGAGGAAACGCGAAAAACCGCCGAAGGGAAGAACAAAACGAGAACGAGACTGCCGTGCGCTGGTAGAAACAATTCGCCCCGGGCAATGTTCCGGAAAGAAGGGAAGAAGTTTCAGTTGTCACGACAGAAATACTGGGCCGTTATACGTTTCTCGGTTCGCAGCGGAATCTCTTTTCAAAAGAGTGTCTGCGATCGTTGACAATGTAGACTGCAGTAGATCTGTTCTTTTTGACTGCGCTTTTTCACGCCTCCTTTGCTGCGAGCAAAGCGAACGTGTGATCACGCTTCGGCGAAAGAAAGAGGACAAAGAATTCGTGTTATATGGGGCATAGTTAGAAAAAATACATACGAAATAATATTATATGTAATGTGTCATCGGATAAGATAAATGTCCCAGTGACCGGACATATACCTATGTCCAGATATTTACACAAAACTTTATATTTATTTATTTATACTTGTTTATATTATTATTAATTTTATATTAATTTATTATTTATATTTATTTATATTATTATTATTAATCTCAAATGCTTTTTTGAATATATATTATTATAATTTAACTGTAATCTTTAAATAGAATTAAATTATAATATTGTAATAAAAAAAGCATTTGAAATTAATAATGATACATTTTGTGTAAGCATTCAAACATGTCTGGTCACTGGGACATTTATCTTATTCACGTCAAATAGGGACAATTTAGCAATTCACGGTATTAATAAAATTTCTAAGATAGCCGAAGGCATTTCCGTGGAAGTGATTGCTCCAAGATCGACGGATATCCCATTATGAGCCCATTGATCGGAAAACGCAAAACAACGCGCAAAGCAAACCAGCCGGAGGCTATATATCCGGCCTGAGTAACATAGTTGAGTGCAAGTCGAGGGAAAGGATAGACAGGGTCAGAGTGGAGGCCATCAGGGAATAGAGACAGCGAGTAAGGGCGTCAGACGTGGAAAGGGGGAGGGGAAGGGTTGTGGAAGTACACTCGTGTCGAGAGGAAATTTCTGAGTGCTCTCTCGAGAGATGGTTGTGGCTAGAACGAGACACATCGAGCGAAAGATCGAAGGAAAGCTAGGAAACTCGCGAGAATAAGGACAAGAGAGGAGAGAAACGAAAGATGGAAGAGAGAAGTTTGAAGGAGTACCAACGCGTCTTCGTCAGCGGTACGTGAGGCCCCCAAGAGCGCGAACCAAGATCAGCAGTCGCGTGACGTGCCAACGAGAAAGATAGATGTAGGAGAGGTGAAGAAAATACGAGAGAGAGAGAGAGAGAGAGAGGGAGGGGAGGAGTAACCTAAACCGAGAGGTATTCGTACGGAGGTACAAAGTAGTACGGAGTACGTTCGAGGACGTCTTTCGTTACGGGTTTAACGGTT
>NW_012130083.1:4263659-4266876 GCF_000143395.1 Atta cephalotes
GAGAGAGAGAGAGAAAGCGAGAAAGAGACAGCTATATAGGTAGTGAGAGCGAATGCGGCGAGGAATAAGGATGCGAGGGATTGAGGAGGGGGGGGGGGAAGGGAAGGGGGAGAGGAGCGACGACTGGGGTCTGAACAGAGCGGAGGAAGAGAACGAAACGAGGGGTTGGAGAAGCCGGTGGCTTAATAGGGAGGAAATTGAGTGCTCGAGCAATATTGAGGAGGATTCGGGATTCGCCAGGATCGTATCCGTCCCGTCCGCTTTTGGATTCCTCGGACGTGCATCGGCTTCCAGCGTAGCGTACCCGCAGGGGTTCTCCACCCACCGCGAATGCTTTTCACGCTGAGACGCACGTGAATCGATTTGCTATGTATTCGATCGTGTCGCGAGCGTGATTCAACGACGGTACTCGCGGTGGCGGCGGCGACGGAAGATCCATCTTTGTAACAAGCTATGCTATTGGCGTGCACTCACCCCGATGATAGTGTTCAGCTCGGTCATGGTCACTTGTTTGGCTCTGTCAAGTGCTGAAGCGACTTGCTGCTGATGCTCCTGAGAGAGAAAAGGCAGGATCTGCACAACGATCGCGTTCAGCCTTTTCGCTATTTCCGTCTGGAAAAAGTTTAATGATACCTATTAAAAAATATCTTGGCAAAATTATTAAATTATCATGCTTATATGTTTACGAGTGTAGAAACAACGCGAAGCAAAGAATGAGAGATTATTCCTAAAGATTGTGAAGGTTTTTTTTTTAGAATATTAATTATATTTAAATAAGCATGAAAAACGAAATAATCACGAGCAGTTAGATATAATAATTATTCGAACAATTCAGCGACTTTAACTTATCAATTTGATATTAATTAAATAATTATCTATTTATCGCTAAGTCAAAAAAAATTTTACGAGCTTAACTGATAAGCAACATGATTAACTTTCATTACTTTTGTTTTATTTGTTTATAAAATTTATCACTCTTTGAATTATTAAAACAAAGAGAAATTACAAAAGTTGTTAAATACAAAAAAAAAACGAACATAGAACGCAGAAATAAAGAACGAGAATCGCAGTGATCATTACAAATTAGTGTACAGAAATTGTTTGAATTTACGAATTTTCTTCATATCGTATTG
Source organism: Atta cephalotes (assembly GCF_000143395.1). Classification (NCBI taxonomy): domain Eukaryota; kingdom Metazoa; phylum Arthropoda; class Insecta; order Hymenoptera; family Formicidae; genus Atta; species Atta cephalotes. The sequence goes on from NW_012130083.1 coordinate 4,264,793, forward strand.
TTTATCGTTTTCCCTTGTTCAATTAGAAAGCAGTTAAGAGAAATTAGAAGGAAAAAAAACTAGAAACGATAAAAAAGAATATTTCGTTGAGTACTCAATACTTTCCCCTCGATAAGACACGTATTACAACGGGAGGGTGTTCAATCTGACACTCAGGGCCCTCAGGCGGTTTGTTCCGGATCGTTAAGAAAGGTAAGGGCTAGCTTAACGCGCCCTCGCGAAGGAAACGAAGATGCAGGTGCGGCATAACCGACCGAGGGTGTTTACGACGCCCTCCAGTTGGAAGAGACTGCCGGGAATTAAATTAAATCCAGACAAGATTGCCACAGTGGCGCAGGCATTTACACGCACCGTGTTATTTCACTCTAGTCTGACTTACTCCAACATATTTAACATCGAGGAGATACATTGTTTTTTTATACTATTTCGACATTTTTTTCATTAATAGATATTTCACCGTTCCTAAATCCAATTTTTGCTATGTAATTTATCCTTAACATGTGACGTAATTTCCTTGACTTAATCCTGATATTATTTTCTTAATCTACTAATTTTTTTCTAAATATAGAAGAACACTAGCCCATTATTAGGTAATCACATACAAATCTACGCGCCAGGCCGGATAACTCGGCATAATTATTCACACAGCACAATATCACACGGCGCGAAACTCCATTTAATTATCGCGGAATCAACAGGCAGCGCACGGAACGGAGCGGAGCGCGGACCATTTTCGATGCTTTCGTCGAGAAAATGAAATCACTTAATTACCTCAACAAAGCGGCAGCTCCGCCGCTCGTTTCCCTGCCGACGCGTAGAATTCGCACGCTCGAAAGACGCGGAAGCGGAAGCCGATTCGTCGTGAAACAGGAAGTAAACCGCTGATTTCTACATGCCTCTCATTCTCTCCTCCTACCGTATCCTCGGCAATTCGTAAACGCCCCGAAAATATAAGCACAGAGAGTTCGCGGTTGATATAAACGCGAGTTTCCGTCAACGTGTTTTTGCCGCTGCTTAAACGAGTCTCGGATGCTAATTGAAATATCGCCAGACCACTGAAATTCTTGGCAAGTTTCCCTCGAGCTACATCTCGGCGAATGAGCAGGAAAAGAGAAGTGGGGAGAAAGAGAGAGAGAGAGAGAATAGAAAAAGAGAAAAAAAGAGCGAAAGAGTGTGTAAGTGTGTGTACGTACATGTAGAACGAAGATGAAAGAGAACGCGAAGAGGAGGACCTGTTTTAATTATTCGTCGCCCTCTGAGTGCTGGTTATTAAGCCGCTAATTATAATGTACGCGAAAATGAGTCGAGCTATATCGGAGAGACATCATGTATGAGAACAAGAAGGTTTACGCAGTATGCAAAAGGTGCGCAATATGCGATATACAGAATGTGCAATTTTATGGAACATTGAAATTTTAAAGGTACACGTTTTGTGCATATATACGTTATACATACGTATTGGATACGTTATATATATACACGTACGTATCCAAAAGAGATTATGAGTAAACAGGAATTCCATAAAAAAATGATATTCAATATGTAAATATAATTTCACATATAAATTGATTAGATTTTCTATAATAAATTTATGATTTTTTCATAAAACTTTACCCTCTTCATTTTTTCTTATTTAAAGAAATAACTGGTACGAAGCGTTTAATGTGTTTAATAATTGATCTCTGAACATGAGATGGCTCATTATCACAACGAAACTCGAATGTACTTGTATTGTTCGCAAGGATAACACGCGGAGAGTGTGTTCCGTAACGTGCGGTAAAGTCCCATCTACTTGGCGTACTGTACGGCAGTTTGTGGCGGTACTAGAACCAGAAGATTTCAAGCGAGTGGTAGAATGGGAGAGGACATTGTGGGCGAGAAATGGTGGCGACTCCAGGGAGGAAGAGACGACGACGGGGGTGGAGTCGTCGCAAACGTAATTGCGTTGCCAAGAAGTTTTCCCCGGGTGAGAGGTAACCAAGAAAATAATGAATGGCTTGGATGCTCTGCTTCTGCTCTCTCGCTCCAGAAGAGAAAGAGAGCAAGAATGAACGAGAGAGAGAGAGAGAGAGAGAGAGAGAGAA
>NW_012130083.1:4271827-4294679 GCF_000143395.1 Atta cephalotes
TCCTCTCTGCTCTACCGTCAGTATACTACATCTCTCTCTCTCTCTCTCTCTCTCTCTCTCTCTCTCCCTCCCTCCATTCCCCTCTTACCCTCTGATGCCGCTGACCCTTTCCTTTGCACCCTGCCGAGGGGCAGTCCGCTTTCAAACCACAAGCCACAACGGGCTACTGCCTTGATTAAACGCGCCATAGACCGCCATTATCGCTGATTGCGCTAAACATTAACGGACTAGCCGCCGAGGCCGACCGACCTCCTACTCTCCACCCTTTCAAGTACGAGTCTCGTTGTGTGTACAGTACCCTCTCTAACAGCTTGTTATTATTGATACGAAGCGAATTTCAGGCCGAGGCGTATCTTCGTTCATTGAACCAAACGATTCATGTCTTTGATTTTGCGATTAGCCCTCATAGTCGATTTCCGACTCTCGCGATTAAACGTATTATCCGCGAAATAAATGCCGAATGCAAGCACAAGTCGAAATTAAATTTTCATCAATTTTATTTACAATCAAATCGTATAAGCGATCCACCAACGCATGTATACAACGGGCGTCTCGAAACGTAAACGCGACTGCGGTAATCAATGTGGAGTCGAGAACGGGACTGAATGACATCCGTCGCGGCGCAAAGCGAGCAAATTAGTACCGGTGGCAGCGAGCAGGGTCTCACCCTATTCTGCGGACGCCGTTAAGACGCCTCGTTAAGAGTCCCTCCTTGCCTCGCGCGAGCAACTCCCCCTCTTCATTCCACCAGCCAGTGTCTTGGCACTTCTCTATCGTAACGCTTGAGCGCCTCGGGCCTCGGTTGCATTCTCTACGGCATCGTCAACAACGACAACGACGACGACGAAGACGACGATGACAACGACGACGACAACAATGACAACGACAACGACGTCGACGGCGGCAGCGACGACGACGACGACGGCGACGACGACGACGACGACGACGTCGACGGCAATCCGCATTGCCGACTTGACTTTACGACCGCCCTCGACACACCCACCGAAATACCAAGAAAATTATCGTCACCGGGCAACCCTCGTAATTCTCCGGCACGGCGAATGCCGGGGAAAACAAGACCTTCCTTCCTTCCTTCCTTCCCTACCTAGCAACCGTCCAACCGTGGAGTAAGCTCGCGCAGGAAGTACAATTAACTTAACGCTAATTGCGAGATGAAGACCAAGCGGAGCTCGGTGGAACCTGCCTCCAGCAATTCGCAGACTCAATTACTCAGTCATATGATACGGCGATTAACCGCGCCAGTTTCCTTTATGTCTCCCTCCTTCTCTCGACTCTTTCCGCAGTACGAGAGATATCAAAATCGCGCGGTTTAACGCGGCCGCGCCGTAAACACCAAGGGAGTGAATGAATAAACTATGCGGAGATAAAGCACATTGTGCATCTAAGCAGATGAATCCTGTGTACTAAGCAGACGAATCCGAAATTTAAACCATGAAGTCAGCGAATTCATAAAATTTGTCGAAAATGTATTTATGTTATAGTCAAGAAACGATTTCTTTTTTACCGAGATTGGAATTTTGCAAAAATAATTGCTACCGTATGATAAAAATCGCGAATTTAATGATGCTTATCATTCTTTTTTCTTCGACATCATAGTTCATTGACAAGCACAGTGCGAAAGTGAGAGAATAACACCATATATGTATATATCACGTATAAAAATATGTATACTCTCGCTCTTTATTTTATATATATATATATATATATAACAGGCAAAGGGAGCGATCTCTTAATGATACCCTTAAGCATAAAAGGGCTCGAGGGTGTTCGTTCGACCCTCTCGTTGATAGCTGGCATAATGCTAACGCCCCAGATAAAAGTGCTAGGGGGCTCTGCATAAAGCCGACGAAGGAAGGTTCGGGAACTGTCGCTGAAGGGCGAGCACGTAAACATCCCCAAGGAAGTGTAGCGTTGCCAACGTATACCCCCAGGCGTAAATTAGATTCGCACACCGATGCGCTTTTCTTTTGTGCAAGCTAATGTTCAATGTTGGCCAGCGAACTTCTTATCTCGCGCGTATTCACATTACTTCCCAGAATACGATATCAAGAACGTTTGAACATCCACGTAAATACCAAATGTGTTTAATTGCCAAACATGTTTAATTATCAAACATGTTTGATTACCAAACAAGTTTAACTCCATTGCAGTTTACTTTGTTGACGATAAACGGGGGATTTCAGATACGTACAATCTTTCGATACGCGCGATCAAAGTGCACAACGACGTAAGAAAAACGTAACCTTATCACGCGCAACCATCAATCGATGAGGCCTAAATAAAGATACCGATCGACTTGAAGATAGCGCTCTTAAAAGTTCAAGATGATAATGGAGACGAGCCTCATCTCTTTCCTCGGACCACCCACCGTGCTGCACCTGCACGTGGCGCGATATACAAGCGTCGGGCAAACTTTACGACTCGTGGTTTAAACACAGTGCTTACAATAGCGAGGGCACGGAAAACACGCCGCGAAAGATGCGAAGAGGCGCGAGAGAAAAAGAGAAAGGGGACGACGAGAGGAGCGAGGACGAGTCGTAAAAGATGTACGAGTGATAAAAGCGATCCCAACCGCCGCTGCCGACATCAGGGCTAGTAAGTAGTTACGTTTCTCCTACCCCTTGCGAAGGGGAAAAGAGAACGAGAGAGAAACAGAGTGCTACGTGGATCTTAAATCCGGCGAGAGATCTCGATAGTGTCTATTTTCTCTCTCCTTCCCTCAAAGGCAAACCCTTTAACCCCTTCCCTTCTTCCGAGTTAACGGCTCGGCTATTCCCCGCAGCGCCGCAGGTTTTACTGCGAGAAATTTTAAGTGCCCATTTGGAGACGCGAGAATTAAACGTATTCCTCGTGTTTCGCGTCGGAGGTTCCAGAACCTCCGACGTAAGCGGGAAACGAGAGAAAGAGAGAAAAAGGAGGAGTGATAAAAATTCATGACCGCCCGCAGTCTCGTATCGTGTACTTGCGCTTGTACTATGATTACTTTAGATATTACCGGCGAAATATATGTGCGGGAATTTTTGTGCGAGTCACTCGTATCGCGTAGACAAGCTGGTTAACGCCGATTAAGGTGGTGTGCAAAGAAGAAGAAAAGAGAATCACGGTCGAGATCTAAATTCGCATCGTATACGTGAAATAAATTTTGTTACCCGATAAGATGAGGTCGGAGACTGAACCACTCTCTGGACTAGTCCGAGTAAGTTACTTGACTTCTTGTTCGCGGGAAAGAAAGAACGTGATTCGATTCGTGTGCGGCACTCTCCTGCAGCGGCGAAGCCCATTTGCTGCGGATAAAACCATCTGCGGATAGCGACGTCTCCGAACAACATCCTTCTTATCCGCGGGGCGAAAAAGGTGCGCGCACGTATTGTGCGCGCGGTGGGAAAAGAGAAAAAGGATCTGAGCTTCGCGGTGCCAGTTGAAAGAACTTATCGTGTTGAGAGATCGCGAGGATGGAGGATGTGTATTGGGTACATGGAACCCCCGTCGATATCGCGGATTCCTACGTTGAAAGCACACCCGACCGACGTACCTGTATACCTGCAAGCGTACGCACACACACATATATACACGAGAATGCCTGTATTCCCCGCGGATGCGCGTTCTCGCGACACCGAGAAAAGGAGGACGTAGACACGAGAGTGCGAGTGAGAGTAGACATTTCTGTGTATATTTTATTGTGCACATATTGCGAACCGTTCTCCGCCAAGCCGCACAGCACACACGAACGCGTGTCAAACTCACACCAACGCAACGTACACGCCTCTCGCTGAAGGCCTCCGGGGGGGAGTTGGTGGCGAGGTCGGAAGGGATCGCGACTCGTGGTTGGGCGAGGTCGAGGGAGAGAAAAAGCGAGGAGCGTAGCGTGTGGAGAGGTCGGCGGCGGTGGCGTGGAGAGCTCGATTTTTCCGATAGCAAATTTTGCTCTTCGCTTTTTCCCGCCCCCCGAGCTCAACACTGAGCCACCGCCAACGCGTCCCCACCGTCAACCACCGCACCACCCGACACCACCACCCATCTCCACCCCCCTCAACGGCGGCGGCGGCGGCGGCGGCGGCGGTGGCGGCTGCTCCCGGGTTTCCCCCTTCCGGCGGGCACCCTGTTCTATCCTTTTTCGCCCCCGCCTGACACCAACGTCCCATTCGTTCCTCCACTCGTTGCGACGGCCCGGACTCGCCCTCTTTTTTCTCCCTTCTGCCTACGACCAACCACCCCCGCCGCGCACGCCTTCTCCCTTTACCTCTCCTGTCCCCCACCCACCCCGACTCTCGCTTGCTTCCCTCTCAATCACCATCTGCTCCTCCGCCTCCACCTGGCGCGGCCCGACCGATCAAACCAGTGGCACTGCAGACACAATAAAAACGGGAAAAAAAGCGACGGCCGCGCACACATTTCGCGCAGTTACTCTTTCTCTCTCCCTCCCACTTTTTTTCTCTCTCTCACGAGCAAGAGATGACGAGCTACCGGACGCTTTTGAGAAGTTATTCATGAAGCGCCCAACGAGATTCCTCGAGCGCGTCGCGTATTTTTTTCCTTCCCCCAAACGCAACGCCCAACGTTCTCGATAAAAAAATACAGAGGCGTACAATTTTACGAACGCGCGCGCGCGTTTAAACGTTTCGTTTTATTCGACCAGATCTCAAAATCGCTCGACAATTTCCCGCGACCGTCATCGTTATCTCGTTAACGAGTGTGAAAAGCGTACGCGTCTCGGATACATCAGGCGAAATCGCGATCAGCCGATCTTTTGTTTTTCCGAGTGAAAGGTGGAGCACGCGCCAAACAAGGGACCGAGCGAGCCGAGCGGGTATTGACCATCCGATATCGATATTTCGCGACGCTTTATCGCGGACATGCTCGTTAAACCGATAAATGAATAATGAGCGTACTGTATATGGGATGGATATGGAGAGACAACCGGCGGGGGAGACAAGCGCCGGGAGGGGCGGTGGAGGTGAGATGGAGTGCGTCGCGCGAGGGGGAGCGAACCAGCGAATCGAACAAAACAACGAAATCGAATCACTCGTGGTGGCCGCCCATACTTTTCATGCGTGAATTTTCCGACTGCCCCGACACGTACGTGCAGCTGCGGAATCGCCGGTAATAGCGTTAGTAAAATCGAGAGTAATGCCTGAAAGCGTTTACAATACGCATCGCTTCCTGCAAATAAAAACGTGGGGAACGCGCGCGACCGCGTGGTCATTGGCCGACGATGTACGACGAAACGGGTCAAAATCAAACTATAACCCATCGTGACACACAACATTCTCGATTCCCTATCAACATCCGAGAGGAACTATAAGAAAAATGTGAAAAATATGACGTTCTCTCTCCCCGGCAATGAGATGTCGATACGTTTAAGCGCTTTCGTAAACTATAACCGCTCGTCGATACTCGCGACGTCGATACTTCTAGAAATCGATAATTACTATGCATACCTATAATATCCGATATTAAATGAGCCACAGTAGCGTTTACCTTATTAATTCACGTATTATACGGCCAATCGAAGAACTGCTCGGTCAACGTGGGCGTTTATATAGCCGCGCGATATATATCCATAAACTATCCGGCAAGCGTGATTCCGGCTGACAATGATTATCGTACAGGTGTAACAGGAAAACGTAACAGCTCGGTTGCGGTCAGAGACGGCTGACGATGATGACAGTAATTGCCGAGAATTAGCGACGTTAATAACCTCCGGGGAGAACGGAGAGGGAAGGGAGAGATGGAAAGGGAAGGGGAGAACGCGGACGCGTTCCACTGCCTGGTGGACACTTGCCGAACCGGTCGTCGTCGGCGTTAATGTAACACCCGATAATTCCCGGGCGCCCGCGATATTTTGCTCTTTCGCATCGCCGGATCCGTTATTCATTCTCGTTCCGCGCTTTTTCTCCTTTTATTTCCATCGCGCGCTCGCGACAACGCCCGGTCTCGTTATAAACGCACGGGGCTGGCTATTAATCGCGGATACCGGCGTGGCAGGAGCGAGCATATCGACGAGGTGGTGGCGCGGCGCGGCACGGCATTTCGATTTTATAAATATGAGATACCGGATATATACGCGCCGCGCGCGCGTGTACAAGCGTGTAAATCGCGCGCGATAATGCCCGGCCTGATAATATAATAAATCCTTGACGTCCGGCTACCAGAAGCGATAAATCGTAACCGAATTAAAAGTGACAGCAGATAATAATCGTCATTCCGATTCAGAAAAGTGCACGAGACCGTCACGTCGTATATTTCAGAGTGCCGCCTCGAGTGCTTATCTCGAGGATATCAGGGGCATAAAACGGCGGATACGACACGATCGTATTGCGATTTCCTATCGGAATTTATATTCCATCGCTCCGATACCACATTTCACACGGTACGTATCTCGCGGCTTGTTCCTCCACGTACCGGCACGAATGTCCTCGTGAACGGAGTCTTGAAAGAGTTATGCTCTTCATTCAACCTTAATACGTAACTTTTCTACGAGACTTACAGACGGAAATCCACGATCATACAGAATTTCGATCATACAGAAAAATTGCCATTCGGTCTCCGCAGAATATAGAATCCTTCTTCTTTTCCATTTTTGTACTCTTTTACGTATATTGATATTTTTTTTCCCCTACTTAACGATATTTTTCCAAACATTTACTCAATTTCTAATCCTTCACTGACAATTGAAATCTTTAAAGATATCATCGATATTTTGATTGCGAATTTTGATAGATAAATTCAAACGTGTAAAAAGTATAAATAAAAATTCGATTTCTATGATGATTTCTAAGAACTCATTGCTGAAACTTCGACAAGTATACCAAATTTTTTCAGATTTTTATATAATCTGAATCAATAAAAAATTTGCTTCTCGAAGACTCGTATTGCTGACGGAAGAGAGTTAAAATTCATGTTTCACGAAGAAAAAAAATTGTTCACTAAACTAATTAAATTCTTTATTTATTTTCTCGAATAATGTATTTAAGTAAAATATAATATGCCAGCGGAGGGATAAATAAATGATGTACGTCAAACGTATAGTATGCAAATTTATCGAATAAATAAATTAAACAAATGCTTTGGATCGCGTAATTGCTGTTCAATTTCTCCCGTCACGTCCTATCTAAAATACTTGCAAACGCGTCAACACGATCTCTCGGTTGAATGCCTTGCTCAGGAAAAGAGATAAGCAAGCTGCTACCTGACTTGCGTCGCTACTGGCTTCGTGCCGCGTAGGCAGACCTGCATAAGGCGAACGCGAGGTCTTATTCATGATTTGAGGGACGTATCCTGCCGAAAAAAGAAAAGGAGACAGAAAGAATAGGCGGGACACAAAGCGGACGGGTGGAGGGCGGGACGAAGGAAATAACGGGCTCAGCTGTTAAATATTCAATAAACGTGAGCATTACTCGTCGCTGCACGCCCACGCCCAAGATAGATTATGGTGGAGTGTCGATGAGGGGGCGAGAATATCGAAGTAGGCGAAGAAAGAGGGATCGCCATTTATTCTACGGAATTCGTGATCGAGATTCTTGTTCGATAGCGTGTACAGAATGCCTTCTCTAGGACACTCGAGAGCTACGTCGTCGATATTGCTGGCTTGTCGATAATTCGACGAATTCACTTGTATGTCGGTTTCAAAACGAGATATTTCTCAAACCTTTCGCGAACGACGGATCGAAAATCCATTATATGCGGATAACAACAACAGAAGTATGCGATTCCCTGACGGGATTTCTGTATAAAATTACGTCAAGAGAGCTTGCCCGGAGACGTTTGACTTCTATCAGACGCGGCCTATAATTAAGAGATGGAGTTCTCGTTGCCGATCGATTAACGCGCGTTTCTCCTTTTCCCTCGCGCGAGTCACGTCGACCCTAATTTATTTGACTGGGTACCACCTTTCTCTCGTCGTAAAAAGAGAGAGAGAGAGAGGAATCTCTTCGAAAGAAGATAAAACTGCTTCGCGATGTTACCATCAATGCACATGCGAGGAAATAAAAAATTCAAATGATCCGTTCGATATACGATGAATATAGATACAAAAGGAGCTTACTGAAATCTTTGTAATGGAGTTTCTCGAAATGGACCTCGATACAAAAATAATATATGTAAAAAAATAATACATAGATGTTTAACGATGCTCTATACAGAGAAAACACGAGAATACGAATACGAGTATTATTTGATTTGTACGTACTATACGTGCACCGCGGAGAAAGAAGTGTAAAAAGCTCCACGATTTGCCTCGAGTGCTTTCTAAAAGCACGGTAATCTCGGTAGTTCTTAATAAAAGTCTAAAGTCGAGTTAGGTTAGGTTGCTTTTTTTCATTGCGCAAGGTTTTGCGCAAGAGGCAACACGGGAACTCCGGCCGCGCTGCTATTTGCATGTTATTACCTTGTTTACATATTTATTCAATAGCTAAGATCCCGGAGGGTCGCAAACACCCCGTAATCGGGGCTTTCTCCTCGTGTTCGGCCCTTTAATTTTGGATTAAAGCCCAAAGCTGCGTGCAACGTGCCAACTGAGTGATTAATAAATCACCGCCAACTGACGTCGCGTATCGATCATCATGAGACGATATCGTTCTTTACCACATTTTCAAGGTACTTAAAATAATGTATGCAAAAACTTGAATCTCTTACCTGTTTATGCATTTCCACGTTAAGCCCGTACGACATCTCGTAATACTGCAAAAGTAAATGAAACAGTCAGATTAGAATGTAATCGCATAAATTACAATGTTAGTATGGAATTAGTACAAGCGTAGTGTTGCATAGCTACATCGTTATATGCGTTTCGTTAACGAAGCCAGCGTCGACGTTAAGCGTAAGGTGATGCGTGCGTAAACTAGCAGCGTAACGCCGACTTTCTCATGCAAAAGCTGAACTTTGCCGGAAGGTTGCTCACGCGAAATCCAATTTTCGTATTTATGTTACGGCTTTGTCATTTTATCCTATCCCGAAGAAGACGTTACCGTGTAAAATTCCCGTTTATTCTCTCTCTAGAAAGCTAAGAGAATTCGATTAAATTTGCACCACGAATGCAATACCGTATATAAGTATACACATTCATCGACTTCATCTTTCATTGTGACGAAGAAAAATTCGTCGTAATATGTGTTATTTTTATATACGTACATATATAACGATCCGAGTATAAATAATTGAAATTGGCATATAAATATCACATTGAATAAAACGTAAAGCCATTCCGCGCGGGATTAATCGAATTATCGAGTTTCGCAAACCAAGATGCTATTTGAATCCATAATGATGCTGGCTGTGCAGGAAGAAGAACGCCTCGCGGTGAATCCTTAAGGGTCTGCTTCAACGATTGCAGGGTTGAGATTATATCGATCAAATGAGATTACGAGATTACGAAAAGCGGACCAAATTGAGCCGTAATGCGAGACCGCAGTCAGTCGGTAAGAGGGATAAGCGCGTCGAGAAAATGAGAAAAACGAAGAAGACGAAGGATGAGAAAGGAGCGCGGCCCTCTCTCGTCTCCTTCACCCCGGAGAGGCGAGAGAGAGAAAAGGCTTGTACGTGCGCGCGCGCGTATTCGTGTCGACGAAAGACCGGTTTCTCGTAACATCGTTTCTACATCGTGTGTACAAGAGACTCAGCCGGGGCTGGCTTTAACTAATTCGCTTACTGTACAGCGGTTCTCATTTCTCACGCATGAGATTTCTGATCGTAAAAACTTCGCGACAAAATAGCGCGCACATATTTATCGTAAACTGTTGCTGTATAGTAATGGTTTACAGGCATTCCCCGAAAGTGCATATTCTGTACCGACGCAATACCAACAGACGGTGAAAGGGTATCGTGTAACAACGAGATCGCCAAGGAGGAAAAGAGAGAAAATCCGGCAATTCGCGATTTTAACGAGCGTCTTGAATATAGTCGCCGCATTATTCCCCGACGGAATCAACGACCGTTGTGAAACGGGCTTTATTGCTCGGTGATCGTAAAGAGCGTACTAAACCGCGTTTTAATATATCGGTGCGGCTACGACAGTCGGTTTAAAGTTTTTCTACGAGGGGAACGTAGCGTAATAAACGGCGATAGACGTCGAGACGCGGTCGAAGAAGATAGTCTCGCGCTTTCGAATGCAATGTTCTCGATGTTACGATTTTAACGACACCGGTAATATTTATTTCGCAATGTGATAGAATTACCGTTAATACTTCAAACGCGGGCAAATTCGTCTGGATGAATATTTTACGAATCTGCTTCGGACAGGCCGCGATTAATTAAACCCGTTTGTTTTAATAATTCGATATTCATTCGGCGCGGTTTATCTTCGAAATTACGATTATTTTGTAAATTGCGAACGCTACAATGTATATATAGAAAATATAAATGTAGAAATTTGGCCTCGTGCACGCTCTGCTTTTAAATATAAATTAATCCGCCCATATTTTTATTACATTCGCGCTCGCGAGCATTATCAATAAATCGCGAAATGTATATTTCAATCGGCTCTGTTCTTGCGAAAATAATAATTTCGTTGAAAGCTCGTAGCTTATGTTAACATATAGTGAAATCTAATTATATTTAAATACATCAACTTTATTATAAAATGTCGAGAACAAAATAAAAAAAAAGCAATTAAAAATTTATCAATGACATATATTTTGTTTTTTTATTATCAAACTTTTTTATAGAACTTATCAAAAAGAACTAATTATAAATCATTATAAAAATTTACTATCTAAAATATCCTGGGTAAAACATTTCTCTCTTCCTCGTGCATTTGGTGGATTTGAGGATGGAAAGAGAAAGAGATAGTTAAGAAGTGCAGCTACACGAAGATCGTCTCGCCGCTGAAGACCCCAACGAAGCAATTGGTCTTTAATTAATAGACTGACGGAGGGAGACTGTCGGAGACGGGAGATCAGGATCTTAATTATCACGAGACTGGAAACGCCACTCTCGCGGTCGAGATGTCTAATACCAGTGAAGGAATACTGTGAAGGAATATGGCGACAGTCAGTTACGATAATGGAATGAAGCCACTCGTAAACTCGATACGACGTGATTACGAATACTTTATAGAATCAATATTTTACAGTTGCATCGCGTCATTTTTTTATATTAACAATTAAGAGGAATTAAACGGAAATTCGGTATTACATCGACATTTGTCTTTTCGTCTTTTCTCAGTTGAAAATAATTCAAGTTTTTATCTACGTTCGTATAAAATCTTCTCTTTCGAGAAACAGTTCGATAGAAGATTTAGGTTGAATTATTAGCTGAAACTTCTCGACTTACTCCTTGGATAGTCACCTCTAATCGTGACCGATCGAATCGCGAAAACGACTCTGGAATGGCGCAATCTCTTTTCAATTCACGAGCAGCCGAACGATATCGATCACGATCGGTATCTATCCCCCCACGAACATGTTGGTTCATCCCCTCTCGCGTTAGAGAAAGATAAAAAGACCCTTATCATGTCTTTCATCGTCTCCCAATGAAAATCGTTCCTGAACGTACTCTTTAGGCGATGACGATGTTTCTGGTCGTGTACGATTTGCAAATTCCGTCCTCGTTGCAATCTCATTACTTCGCGGTCGAATCGGCTTAATCAAGAACATACCACAGCCTACGACTGCAATGGTTTCGCTCGTATATTCGTGCTACGAAATGACTCAGCAAATCAAGCCTCGATATATCGCATATCAGTTGTCGCAAATTCCTCATCCTAAAATTTTATAACTTATTCCTGATTTTCAAATCAAACTTCATAATTTTCCCTGACTTTCAATAATATTTTGAAATTTTATTGTACATATTTTCATCCCGATTTGGATCCATTAAATATTTTATTGAGATTAATTTAACATAACAATGTAAATTACTATTAACATTGCTTACACTGTTTGCATTTTTAATTATTGATAGTATTTCAAAATTACTTACTGCGTAAGTGTAATATATGTATATAGATATTATATATATTAAACTTCTTTAAAGCCAAGAATTTTTATTTTCGAGGAAATTTTTCAAAATTCTCTGACACTGTTTCCGATTTCCCTTAACAATTCCCTGATTTCCAGTTTTGCAATTCCGACTACGGGAATTAATTCTCTTAGAAACGCGTTGTTACCTCCGACACTATTTTTGTATTAAATAGAAACGTTTTAAAATCTCACTCACCCGATGAAAGTATCGCGCGTAGTTAACATTTCGCAAGCGGAAATATGAAGAGGAGGACATACGCTAAATGTATCGAGTGGCATTGCGAGCGTAACGAAGTGCTTCGCGGCCGGTCTCTCGCCACGCTCGCGGTTCGCGCGCTCGTAAAAGAGTTCACGAGCTCGACAATTACATGAAAGAGTCGTAAAGGCGTAACGCCCCGTGGCCGGGGCTACACTCGTCGTGGTATAACGATGTCGTATCAGAGATCCGACGGCTCGCACGAACGTATAACGATGACCTCCATCGATAACGAGTCCCGGGAGATTCGCCGGCTGGCTCTACCAGTAAACGCTGCCTCGCGATGTCACGTGGAAAATTTGAGGGAAGCCAGATACGAGGACCAGCCAGATACGGCTTTATACGTTCCACCCCGTCGATGTGTGCGAGATATCCCGTGTTACTGTCGCCGCCGGTATATAAATGGAACGCGGCAGTATCCGGACGGATGGAGCCATCGTAATTCTACGGGGAAAACGACGGTGTTGTCCGTTGCAGGAAAGCAAACTACGGTGATTATCGTAGCAAGACCGTGACGCGCGACAACGTGATACTTTATTCGATGCTCGCAATTCATCGACGATGAGGGCGACAAAGCATTTGGACGACGCACCGCGACTACGATTGCACCCGTAGGAATCAATGACTCCGCTCGATACGAACACGAACGTGTTTAGCCGAGAGACGTGAGTACCTGTTGCTAACGCCGACCTAAACCCGATACTACGATAAATTCTTGTTACGTCGGTAATCAATCATCAATGATAAAACGACGCGATAGGACGATAGCGCAATAAATATGCTTTCGTACTCGCCGATCGAAATTTGATTAAGTGCATTCCGTGGTTTCGCTATGTTTCGCGCCGACGTTCGTTACCGCGCAACTGGCAGAACAATAAGCGCTCCCCGTGCCATATCGAAACGAAAGTGGAATAAAGTATGATATGTACAATACATTTAAACCTGTCACATGCGTGAGCCGCGTGAGTCGCAGGCCGACCGATCGTTACAAACGTACGGAACAAAGGATCGAGGAACGCGAAGATCGATCAAGCCGTTTGAGAGAGAGTAAGAGCGGCATACCTGGGACGCGCGAGATAAGCGCGTTCTCGCACGACGTACACGCTATGTACCTAACGTGAGACGATCGTGCGATTAATCTTCGTGCCGGCGTGAATCGGCGGAAGTGCCACGTCCACGCGAGAGCGAGCGCCGCGCATTTTATATGAAGTTATTTGCATCGACCGAGCGCGCGGACTACGGCCTATAAATTATCGCCGGCCTATAATGCACGCTTCGCGAACTTTGGGCAACGAACTTAGCGGACCGCGAACTTACGGCGCGGCGTGCGAACTACGCGCGGCACCTATTCGCCGCTATCAAGATCTCTCGAATACCCTTCCAGTCGGTTTAGCACGACGAATATCTTCGCGGTAAATTTACAAATCGAGGAAGTGTCGGTGCCTTGATCTAAAAAAGATTTAGATCTATGCTTCTCTGGAGAGTGCTATCGCACTAAGCGATATACCTGGAAATTATCACGTTATGTGTGAAGACATTTCAGGATGGATAAACGGAAAGAATGGAGATTCATCGAGACGTCGGTACAACTGGCGTAAAATTAAAACCGGTACTCTCAGCGACCTTCGACCTCCCATGAAGAAAGCGGTGCGCACCTCTTTACGCTTCACACGGCTTAATGAAGATGCATACACTGGCACAGCCGACGGTGAATCGCGATAACGAAGATCTACGGGCGAAAGTAAGCCGAGACTTTCGCGGCATCTACATGTACTCTCGCGGGACAAAGCCGAAAAACAAAACTGGAAGAGGAGCCGCGAAGAAGCAACGCACGACGACCTGTGTAATCCTAAATTATTCCGTCATCCTCTTATGTCGCAAGATATAAATATTTTTTTATCATTATTTTTAAATTATTTTCACCTTTAGAGATATATGTATACTTTAATTTTTATGTTTTGTATTTTTTGTATTAATTTTAATTTTAATGTAAACGAGATAAATGCACGAGATAAAATTTATAATTTCGATGTACTTCAGCATTACATCTTGGTGCAAATTTGAGCGAGCTTAAAACGTCAAATGTTCCCTGCAGTCCGCAACGGTTCAGTCAAGAGGGAGCGCAAAGCTAAATTTTTTTGGACTCGTCAGACGCGAAATAAGAAAAGCACTTTGCGTCGCATGACCCTTTATGTTTAATACGATTACTACCGATATAGGTCCTGCGATAGGTTCGTAAGCTTGTGTGGACTCACCATGACGTAGTGGCGCTGCATCTCCGTCTTCTCCTGGGCGAGTTTCTCCAGCTCCAACTTAATACTGGACAGAACAAGCAGGAAATCGCACGTGTAAGCTAAACATTAGTAAGTGCAGGCGACATTCAAAAGCTGTGGGGGCAAAATAAAGATAGGGGGAGGGGGGGGCACTCTCTTTCGCATGACTAGGGAGGAGTCTCGTGACGCGTTTTGGCTAACAATAGAGAATAATGCCTCTAAAACGAGATTATCGAGTCATCAACGAGTCGAGGGTCTGTGACTTGGGCTCCGTGGTAAACGAGGGATGCGATATAATGTGCGGAATGCGAACATTGTTCAATCGTATAACGATTCATTAATTTGGTCCCGGATTTTTCCGCGTGTAATATTTTTTTTAACCTTCCGAACCGGTTCGTTCTTTTTATCACGCCCCCAAATTGAGGGATATTGCGGAGGGGTGGTGCACAGCCAAGCCATTAAAAACACACAATTAGTGCAGCCGCAACAAACATTGATAATAATTGTTATATACTGGCCATCGTGTGTATATGTATATGTGTTTTAACATTGTGTGTGAGTTTCGTGTTTACCAAGTGGACCGTGGAGAATATTGGAAGCGTCGCGATTGCGAGCGAATAATTCATAAAAACGCATTCGTGGAATTTACATCGCGTTCAATTAACAAGGAAATCGTATGCAAATACAAACAATCGCAAACGCGTTAGGTAGGTACTACTTGTCGTTAAATATTAAACAACAAAACTGTTCATTATCGAGAACGATAAATTAATCATTTTATGGAAAAAAAAACACGTAATCGTCAGAAAATGTGTTTTCGAGCACTTTGCCGTTCAAAAAGAAAGTTAATAGAAAATCAATACGAGAGAATCAGCGCGGCAGTGCGCAGGTTCATTAAGAGTTAATCCTCGTCGCGTCGCGCTTTTCCCCGACGCGTTAAAGCGCATATTAATATTCACTTGGTCGATCCACCATGTTACTCGACAGCGACATCAGAGAGCGGGACAAAGGCGCCCCGTCCGCGATGGCAATAACTTTTTTAACGACGACAAGCCCGCGTCGTATTTTTGTTTAGCGCGGCGCTTCGGGGGTGCAGGAAAATAATCTTGCGGTGGCGGCGGTCGACAAAACCGCTTGTACCGCGCAAATGAATGCGTTCGTATGTGCCTGTAACGCTCGAGTGCACCGTTGTCGCTGGTGTTGCTGTTGCTGCTACTGCTGCTGCTGCTGTTGCTGTTGCCGCTGTCGTTGCTCCACTGTATACCTACGATAACGAGTATGGGGGTGCGTCGCATCGTGTCTCTCTGTGATTCGTGTTTCTCCCCATGTTCCCAGCACTTTTGATGTGCGACGCCAATGCTCATGACGATAATTTTCTTTTTTTTCTGTTTCTCTCTCTCTCTCTCTCTCTCTCTCTCTACCGTTCATCCAATCTCTCTGAAATTATACCTCTGACATTTCTTTGAAGATCCGTGTACCATTTTCCTTTTAATTGCACTCCCACGTATAATATAAAAGCGTTACAGTCGCGCTGCCGCGCATATCGAAAATTCATTTCGGTAAAATCAAATCGGTTTTTTAATAATTTCCCTCCCTCTTTTTTTAGGTTCTTCTCAATTTCGCGAGAATTGAAACAGCTCGACCGCGACCGAGCGATATCTCCCGAATTCAAGCGCGACGAAAACGAATGCATTTTAATCTGGGAACAACGGCAGGATGATTCGTATATGGCTTTGTGTGCATGTGCGTATATGTGATATGTATGTATGAGTAATACGCGCTGCCCCTTTTCTACGTTTTTATCCTTTTCCCGGCTTACCATCACGTAATGCCTCTGTATCTCTATTTTTTCACTGGCCAGTTTCTCGCACTCCAATTTAAGGCTGTGTAAGAAGAACAAGAACAGAGCATTAATATCCACCAGCCCTCGAAATCGTCGGAGCCATTGTCCCTCCGCTCGTCGTTCTTCGTCGCGACATTAAGTTGGAAACGCGCCGTATAACACGCGCCATATATCGCGAATGAGAGAAAATAAAGGTAGAACTGTAAAAGCTTCAACGATAACGAACGGAGTAAAAATGGTTTATTTCGTCGTCATCGAGTTCAGCGCGGAGAGACGCAATAATAAAGTTACAGTTTCTCGAATACAACTAAATTTTCTTTTTTTTTTTGTTTTTTCAAGGGGGGGAAATTTAGAAGCCTCGCGTAACGGGACGCGAAGCGATTTTAATTCGAGGTAATGATAGAATGCACACGGTAATTTCGACGCGGCGTTTAATATTCGTGAAAGGCGAATCACGCTATACGTTGCGCGGCGTAATCTCACCTATAAGGCGATAAATTAGCATAGGTATTAACGATCATGCTCGCGCGAGCGGCAACTCTCGTTACGCAAACGGCAATACTCGTACGGTCAGAAAGTCGATTAATTATTTCAGATTGACGCCGTGCCAACGATTTACGGGACGATTTATCGAGAATCACGTTGCGCGCTTGAATGCGCGCGCCTACTACTAACACGTGGCACAGAGATAGCTCTCTCTGTTTCACGCGGTCGGAATGCATTTTTGCCTTTCCGTGATTAATATCTCAATTCACGAAATTTATGAATGTTGTTCTCATCGTGGTATTTCTAAACGCGAGATAAAATTTATTCGGTTAAAACATGCCCGATATCATCGCGTCATTATCGTAATTATTTTTCTGTTGTCAGCACTATTATGCTATATTTAACTTTCGTGAAAAAAGGGGAAAGGAAGAGGAATACCGATGCTCTTTCTGCAATTCCGGAACACTGTGAATTTAACGTATCAATAAATAGAGACGTGAATTCACACTGAGAAAAAGGTTGTAGTGATGATAACAAAAAAAGAGAATTATTCACAGATTATCATTTTTATTCAAAGCAAATATTTTTTGTTAGATAAGCAAAATTACATGAATCTTTGATTTAACGATACAATTTTATTTGATTACTCATGTTTTGTAAATAATAATATAAAATATTAAGTCGCAATTTTCAATTTTCTTTCAATAATTACAAAAAAATAAGCTTATGATAAAATGAGAAATGTTTCGCGGAGCTTCAGAGATGGCGTGTCTTCTCGTAAGAGAATTTCGACGTCCTATATTCACTCCTAAAACGGAGTCAGAGTACAAGTTTCGTGTACTTCTTGCCACATTAAGGCAACATTTCCTTTTCGAGGCAATTAATAACCAATCGATCTGGATCTATATATCTTTGTCAAGCCAGAAACGCTATAATTTCACTCTGTATATAAAGACTACGAGATATATATACTATTCCCATGTAATTATTTTGTTCAGATAACAAAATATTCTACTTTTAACTATAAAACATCTCTGAATATCATGCAAAGCAGTTTTTATCATTAAATCATCAGTTTATTTAGTAAATTCAACAAATTAATATCCGTGATAATCAACAATTTATAAATATAATAGTTATATATCAATAAAAAATAATCTAATAATTCACTCTACAAAACTGTAGTTATTCTATACACCAAACATTTCTCTCAGTGCAGCAATCGAAGAAACTAGTCACGCACCAACGAGCTTTTCGCTTCCGAATTTACCAAAGAGCGTGATCTCTGAGGAAACCCTTTTTACTGCCGATCGCAGATACGTGCACGTATGCACATAGATGCGCTGCTGTCCAAATGGAGTCTTCGCTCCTTCTCCAGACTGTGTGCATACTTCGGTGTACACAGCTTCCGGTTGGACAATCAATTATCTGCCTACGTCCGTACATCAGTTCGTGCGTTTCGCGTGCGCGCCCACGCGGTATTTGCACGAGCGCCTAATGGATACAGCCCTACGATGTCCACGGACGCGAACGTTTACTCCGTTCGACAAACTACTGACCGCTGAACGGAATTTATATCACGCTTAACAATCCGCGGGAAAATATATATTTTTTTTATCGAAAAAAATGGGAATCCGACAACTTTCCTTAAAAAAAAAAACGCGGTTGAGATCGCGTAAAGCTTTGGGACAAATTGTATCAATATCAATTTTTATAAAGGTACTTCATTGCTATTTAATAACCAGAATAAAAAAATACACGTCGTTAATTTAAAAAAATTATGTAAATATTAATATCGCTGACAGACAATGAAGATGTAAGTTTATAGAGTTTAACTTGCGTGATTAATACAAATTGCCAGGATTGTCGAAAACAAATGTGACAAATTAGTCGTATTGATATTGATCTTTATTTATAGTAACAAAATCCGTACATCTTCAATTGACTGCAATCGATGAGAATACGTTTGTACGAAATGAAAAAAGATACCTGTGGTATTGAGCCTGTAAAAAGTTGAATTCCTCCTTGATTCGATCGCAGGATTCGCCGACCGAAAATTTGAACGGCTGTCCAGGCTGCGGTGGACCCTGCAACACAAAAACGCCATTAAATGTATCGATGCACCACAATCCCTTAACGCCATTAAAGCCCATAAGACCCTGAGATTTATTCGAGAGACTCTACGCTGTTCCACAGACTCACAAGTAACTCGAAATCGATACATAGAGTCGGATAAAAAAATGTTGCTACTTAGACAGATGTGCTTACATTTCACAACAAAAAAACCGCTCCATTAATTAATGTTTTCTTAAATTTTAATATAAATCTCTCTATTTTTCGTGTCTGTATATCTATAATACTCTTTATTTTTCTTATCATAAAAACTATTGTTGAATTTTAGTGCCTTCTAGAATCATTCCACTCACGAATATTCCACAAGTCAACGATTGGCGGTGAAATAATCTTCGAATATATGTATTTCAAACTATTCCACAACTTCAACGCAGAATCATAGTAATATAGATCGGTTTAAAGTTTAACTAGTTTAGTAATTCATGTATATGTCATTTTGATTCAGGTTTCATTGCGTTACACGTACTAAGTACAATGTAATAATAAATATAAATACAAGATAATGCGCTAAACTAATTTTGTTTTCACTTGAAGTTTTTCACTTAAAAAAAAATATTCGAAGCTATTTTGTTATTATTCGAGTCAAAGTGATTACTATTGTGCTTCAAGCTTAAGGAAATCAAACTTATAATTAACTGCAAGAACAGAAACAATTACAAAAAAATGCTATATTCGGCCTTCGTGCTTAATAATATTTTATGTGAATTTATACAATTTCCAGTTCAAGCAAACTATGCGCCAATTATTCGCCGGTCTTGAAACAGAATAGAAACAATTTTAATAATTTGAACCGGTATCACATTACAAATGAGTCTTAGATTTATATTCTTCAAATATATTTTTACATTTATGCCAATTAATTAGATATTACATAATAGACTATTTTTGCGAAACGTGCTGTAGCAAATGCCGAGTTACTTTGGTGGTTGCAGTATCAGCATCCACGAGCGTAAAAGCCACATTATTGCCGGTGCTACCCGCCTCCGTTATACCTGTTGGTAATAACGTTACGAGCATGTTATCGATCGTTTTGCACGTCGTGCCCTGCAAAACGGATACGCCACTATGGCCTCGTAAAAGCCGGAATATAGTTCCCTCTCCCTTTCTCTCTTTTCCCCCGTCCAATTTTCCCGTGTCGTACGATCTAGATTCCGCAACGAACGAAGTACATATGCCGGAATCGCGATGTTTCATGTGAGGGGTCGCTAATGATTCGCTGGCGATCGCGATCGCGTAATGAAAATCGTGCCAAAACTCGTAAAATAAAGATCAACTTTCAGGCACGTTACTGCACTAATGAGTCACACGTGATACCGTACCCGGTCACTATATACAGTGGCCAAAAGTTTCCGACCATTCCGACCAGTTCCAACATTTATATTTTAATTTATAAAAAAAGCCTGATAAAATTTTAACCATTATCAGGGATACAAGATGTGGATAACGAAATCTTGTACTAACATCTGATATAATGATTAAAATTTTATCTTTTTTTTATAAATTAGAGTACAAAATGTCATTGACCGAAAACTTTTGCACTGTATCACGGTTTAGTTAGTTTTCTCTGATTTAAAACCGGAGATTTCATTTATCTTGCTGAAGATTGCCTGCTACTTTCAAAATTGTTACTATATTGTAATGCGCTCTTTCAAAAAATGTAAAAAAAGCATTATCAAATGTATTCCGTCAGCTAAAGAACCGAAGATTTGTTTTAAAAACCCGTTCCGTCTCTGACGGAAAATCGCAGATCTGACAACCATGCACTATATATAATATCAGAAACACACTATCGTATAAATATTTAAACAAACGCTTCCTTCTTTATGATTTATGAACATTTAATTCTTATTTTTAACTCTTACACTGTTAAATCTAGTAGTATCAAATTTAATTTAATTTTAGTTGCCACTGCTCCTACTCAATATATCATTATTTTAAAGCAATAAAGTTGAACAGTTTAAATTGGATTAAATTTAACGCTATATAGTGTCAATTTGACACTAAATAGTGTCAAATTTATTATTGTTTTAGTATACAATAACAATGTATTGAGTAGGAGCAGTGGTGACTTAAATCAACAGCGTAGTACATACGATTGGTCATCTTGCGTTTTTTTTTTTTCCCCGAAAAACTAGGAGCCTCAATTAGTTACAATATTTATATATTAATATAATTTTGTTAAATACACAACTTTATAAATACTTTCTAAACTAAAAAAATGTTAAAGAATATGGAAGAATTACTTAATAATTTTTGTATATTTAATTTGTGTTAAAATGACGAAAATTAATCCGGGACACGAAAGACTCAGTGTATAGTAAAAGACTGAAAAATCATATGTACTAAGGTTAAAAGTCATCCCTTATTGTGTTGTTAAAATCTCTTACGTTTTGTAACACGCCTTTGTATTTTACTGAAAAGTGAAAATGATATTCCAAGAGAAGGTAGATTAACGCGATGTAGATCAACGTATCTTAACATGTGGTAGTTCTCAAAAATTTAAACCTCGTAGCTGCTCGTAGTCACTGTAGCGTGTTTTATTAATCTTCACGGCTTCGCAAAGGGCTTCTCTACCCGTTGCATTATCGCACGTATATGTTCGAATTACGTCGGAGGATTTGTGCGCCAGGCGTGCAATATATTTAAACGGCTCAAGCTCGGAATCGGCGGAGTTGTGTATCAGACAACATTGCATATCTCGCTCGCTGACTTGTTATTTGCGGATGTATATTGTACACAGAAGCTCATCTTTCGTAAGTGACTTTTAAATGCGACGTAATACGAGTAGATTTGTTGCCTACCGTATTAAGGAAGACGGAGTTAATGCAAATTGGCTAACAGCTGATCGTAACGGAATCGCTGATCCGATTTGTATGCGACAAGTCACGACGGTCAATCCAATTAATTTATCAGCTTTCGCTCTGTGAAACAGAACAGTAGGCGTCAGACGTGCTGCTTGGCATTTTCCAGTAACTCCGTTTTATAGATCGATAAAGCAAAAATGTCGGTCTATCGAAACACCAACACCACTCGTAAAACAGATTTATGTTTATAAAGCCTCGCCGTATGCATAATTATTATAAATTATGCTTACTGATAAAGTCAAAACACATTTACTTAAATAAATATGGAAATATCGAACGTAATATATTATGATATTACAAATGTCAAAAGCACAACAGTATCTTGCTGATATTTTCTTGAAATATTTATCGGTTTTAACATTCATCATCGAATGGATGGAATGATGCTAGTGATAGTCTCTCGAGTTTCGTATGAATGAGCGAGACGGAGAAGCAATGCACTGTCGAACACGGTTAGAGTCCGTCGAAAAGCGAAGCGCGCGAATTATGTCGTTTCGACGAATAATAATGAGAGAACGTAGCCGTCGCGTACGTCAATCAGTGTCCTTTACGTGCCGTGGCCGATTTAATTATCCGATAGCCTCCTCTCTCCCGCATCATCATTCGGCCCCTCTTTCCACGCCGCGCTTTTTATTCCGCGCGATCGAGAGCCATCGCAATAGCGTGCGCGCGTTCGCACCGGGGCGGTATTCAAATAGCGCGTTATCGGCTCGACAACCCCGTGAAAACGATAGCCGGGACCGGATAACGACGAACAAGAATTGGCATTAAAGCGCAACGATCGGCACGATCGCGCTTTTATTGGTTTTCGAGTCTCGCGCGACATTTAATACATCCCGGCAGATACCGGATTACCGTTTCGCAGTATATTATCGCGGACAACTCAATGAAGCGAGGAGGTCGCTCAATGGACGTTCGTTAAAGCCGACGACGGGGCGACGTCGTCGTTTACAGTCACTCTGTCTCTTCGCCCGTCAAAGAGCGAACGAGAGAGAGAGAGAGAGAGAGAGAGAGGAGGG
>NW_012130083.1:4295289-4299398 GCF_000143395.1 Atta cephalotes
AGACGACAAGTCGACCACGCCGTGTTACGTCCTAACGCTAACAGCAACTGGACCAATCAGTTGCGTTTGCAGCCACTCAAGTACGCTTAAGTGGCGCGTATCGCTGCGTCTAATTACGTTAGCTCCATCGATCCCGCCGTCCGTCATCCACTAGATGCCTGATTATCGGCACGTATTATCGGACAGGTTAACTGCTCTCTACGATGTCCCCGCCTGTGATCAAGTCCGTAACCAAACACGAGGCACGCGCGCGCTCAAGTGCCAAGAACATTTGCTCATCTCGAGCTCGAGGTAAACGGGCATTGTGGTACACACATTAGGGTTGTGTCTAAAATGGAAATGCCACTGGAACGATCAGATATATTATCTAGATATACATATATTATCTAGATATACATTGCGATCTTGAACATTATGAATTCATTCTCGTTTTAAAGAAATGCTACACAAAGAATGCTACCTGTCAACTTTTAAATAAATAGATGAAGTATTCAGATAAATCCTAAAAACATTTTATTTTTATGGAAAAATAATCGATTTTGCTGAAGTATCTAAAAATTTAACTACAAAGCTGAAAATAATTTTGGTTCATTCAAGTTAATTAGAGGAATCTCAAATATGATGAACAATGTTACAAAAAGTTTTTTTGACATTCTAGCAACCAATTTAAGCATTCCATATACATAATTACTTTGATGTATTTTCAGATCTGTGTATCCAGCTGAATTTTTAAATATTTTAGCAAAACCGATCTTTCCGTGTATTTTTAATAATATGTATAGAGTTAAATTTACATTATTTACATCCAGCTTGTGAGATAGAAGAATATAAAAATTATGTGAACTTTAAAAACTTCGAGGCAATATTTTTTATCATATGTGGGATGTTATGGTTATATCTACCTACTTAAAAATTAAAAGTTAATGATTAAAGTTTTAGATTTTAATTTATTTCAACTTTCTTATTAAAAGAATAAATCTACTATTAAAGATTTTACTGTAACTTGTGAAAGAAGCAATAAAATTCCTTTTGATCAATGTCTGTTTTAACTTAACACAGCCGAGAGAAATAGCTCTATCGGAGCACCCGATATACCACGCTAATCAAAGAGACGGTAGTCTCGAGAGTTGGTGGCCGTGAGCACTCGTCCGCTTTACTTAGAGGCTCTCGTGAGAAACTCGCTAAACCATGGTGGGATTACGCGAAAGGACGACGCAAACAGGGAGAACGGCCGGGAAGAGCTTCGAGAGGGTCGGCGGTTTTCGCCACACCGCAAAACCACCGACTCGTGGCGCGGATTCCAAAACCACCCGACGACCAGAACCGACCGCGTTCGCCCTATAAGCGAATCTCTCTCTACCACCTTCCGTTATTCCGTAGAGAGCCGCTGGTCGCGAAATATCATTGAAATATCGCGCGCGGTGGAGAATAGGCAAAAACATGATTTATCTTATAACGGTTTAAGCGCCATAAAATCAAAATTCCTTATAGAGCCATAATATATCGCGCGCTCGAAATAACCAGGATCGATGATAATGAGCTTAACGTTACGTAATTTCTATACAATTTTCGCGGGAAATTAGGCGAAAAACAATACAGAAATCGATGTTGGGTATACAACAAACTGATTGCCAAGCAAGTGAGCTTAAGCAAACCCGAGCACGATCGAATACTGAAATTATGCAACGCGATAACAATTCCCTTAATATCGCCAGACAATACGCCTCAAGATTTGCATGAAGTGTGGAGTGAGAGAGAGAGAGAGAGAGAGAGAGAGAGAGAGAGAGAGACGTACGAACGGTTGTATCTTATTGATCATTATGATTATTCCCCGTAGCAGACTGCGAATTCATCCCGAGACTGCGGGGCACGACCGCTATTTGCATAAGCAATGCATTTTGATTCGTAGACCCACATTGTACTCGGCACACGGGGAATGACATAAATAATGCATAGAATAATGATAGCGCGCGAGCGCGTAGTGCGTCTCGTATTGCGCGCGAAAGCGAGTCTCTCTATCGTGAAACGAAACGAAACGAGACGAGACGATTCTCGCGCGTTCACAATTCTTAGCTATGCTGAAATTGCGGTACGCCGCCGCGGCGTATGCATTTTGTTCTACTCTCGTTAACCATTACCGACGTGTTATATTCAGCTATCTCGCGGTGTGATTCGCGGGATCTTCGTGCACACGTCACGGTAGATCCTACCGTACATCGTTTCTGCGTGAAGGAGCACAAATAGACTCGGAAATAGGCGAAACAATGAAGCCAAAGGTTCTTTAAGATCATAAAGAGAAATACTAGAATTCGAAAGACCTCAAGAAGCAAGCATTTCTGCTGTAACATTAACGCTTCATAGGCACACTAGATCTTTTATTTATTCAGGCGAAATTTCATTCTTAAATTTCTTGGCAAATTTCAATTCTCATTAAATAAAAATTTTGAGTTAAACTATTAGTAGTTAAATATCTGTAAGCTTTCAAAAAATCTAGAAAAATCACTTTTCGATATTTTTATTACATTACTAAATAATTATTTAATTCAAAGTTAAAATCTTTATTTAATGAAAATTGAAATTTGTGCCAAGAAATTTAAGAGTGAAATTTTTTTTTACTGTGTTCTAACACAGTAAAAAAAAATTGGACTGAACAAAAACACTCAAAGTTACCTGTGTGAAGTTGGCACCCCAACTTTTAAAAAAATTAACTTTCTATAACTCATTCGGTTGCTCATCGTTGGCACATGTATGCGCATTTCAAATTTTCGTTTGCACATTTCTGGTAAAAAAGCTCAAAACAATTTTGAGAGGCTAATTTCATATTAGCCATGAAAAAATTAGATTATTTAACTAATCTAAATCGATTTTCTTTATACATGCCAAAACAAAGTCGATTGCACAATTTTAAAGTCATTAACAATTAAAGTTAGAGGATGATCTATTCAGAGTGAATAGATTCAAATCGCAGTTACTATATTTAAAAATCATCATGAGTTTGAGTATAGTTACAATTTGAACCTTATCTATTTGAGTCCCCGAAACTGTAATTGTTAATAATTTTCTAAGATAGATATGCAAACTGACTGAAGATATGCAAACGAAAAATTGATTTGTTTCGGAATATATAAATGAAAACCTATCGATTCATGTCAGAAAAAAATTCATGCATGAAGTTTTGAGTATAATAATTGTCATTTGAATCGATCTACCTGAGTCGACTGTCCTCGAAACTTTAATTGTTAATAATTTTGTAACTAAAAATGTGCAAACAAAAAAATTGACTTATTTCAACGTTAAACATCAAGTAAAATTGTAACAGTAAAAATGTACACATAGTGCCAGTATTTCTCAAGAGATTAACGTGTGATTTAAACTTATCCTCAATTAAATTGATGATAATGTAAAAATTGTTTTTCTAGTAATGTAATTAATTACCGAACTAATTTTGTAGTGGTAAATTTAAACTTTAAACTTTTTATTCACTACAAAACCATTCAGTTTGATGTTTAACAATTAATGGAAAAAACAGATAAAAAAAATTTTTATATTATCACCAAGTTAAGCCTAATCACAAGTTTATCAGCAAATAAAAAATCAGGCCTTATACAGTTAACGTATAATCATATCTCATATAACTTGTCAAGCCATTTACTTAAATTTACCTCGCGAGAAGTAACGTGCATGTAGAGCGGCTAATAAAACCATCGCGTCAAAATGCTATTTCACGGGAAAAGGTAGCAACGGTGTCGGCGCCTATCTGCCGGCAATGCATCTACAATGCGTTCTTTTATGTACGTCAATCCGCCCATAGCTATGTATGTCCATAGCACAAACCCACGATGATGCGAAGCGAGCTGAAAACACCTGACGCGTGTACGCACGATTCGCCTGATCCCGACACTGCACTGGCAGGCCAGGTCATGCATTCGAGCAGATTGCTCGATAAGAGGCGACCGCGCGGCAGTTTAACCCGTTGAGCAATTAAGGTGATACAATCGGCGCTCTCGTGAAATAACGTCACACTGACACATCGCTGATACATGAATAAATGTACCTACCCTCCGTCTTTCTTCTTCTCGTATCTGTATGTAGTCCTCTCTCTCTCTCTC
>NW_012130083.1:4299928-4301169 GCF_000143395.1 Atta cephalotes
GTAGTAAGTACGTACGTCTCTCTCTCTCTCTCTCTCTCTCTCTCTCTCTCTCTCTCTCTCTCT
Source organism: Atta cephalotes (assembly GCF_000143395.1). Lineage (NCBI taxonomy): Eukaryota > Metazoa > Arthropoda > Insecta > Hymenoptera > Formicidae > Atta > Atta cephalotes. The sequence continues at coordinate 4,299,992 of NW_012130083.1, forward strand.
CTCAAAGTTTGATATTCCCTTAGACTACTATTATGCAAGAAATCGTATTATACATATTTTCACAACAGAATAGAATGAAGTATACGAATGTAACGAGTCACGAAATTACTATATCCGTGATAATAAATTTGTCAGTGCAAGGAATAAAGAGAATACGCAAAGAAATCTCAAACACCGCAAGACGCTCTTCGGATCTTTAACTATAATGATTTAATGGGCGTGTACACAAGTCAAAAGGTTAAGAACCGCTGTTATTGTATAACGTGTACTTGGCGGATACTGCGCGCCATAAAAAGAAATATTAGACGTGACAGGTTCGAGGTGAAACACTAGATAACAGATGGACGAGAGAACGAGGAACGTTGGGAAAAAAAGAGCACACGAAAAACGACAGGAATAAAGATTAAGCGGACAGAAGCCGCAGACAAACAAAGGGTCGAGAGTTATGATTCGGCCGTTCTGAGTAGACCAGGTAATTACTGGTTAAGAGAGAGAGAGAGAGAGAGAGAGAGAGAGAGAGAGAGAGAAAGAGATTCATGTCTTTTCTTTCTCCGCGCTTCCTATCCTCGACTATGGAGCTCAATCTCGTTGAAAGAGGAAATGAGATAGTGAGAGGAGAAAGAGGAAGGGAATGAAAAGAAAAACTACGACAATGAATAAAAGCGCGACGAGAAAACTCCGTCGAACTCTGCGCGAATGAGCCCCGCGCGTGGTACTTTAACGACACAAAGGGAGCTCAAATATCGGCCAACTGTCGTGGCCCACTACCGTCGCGTCGTTTCTCCCAACTCCCTCGAACACCATTCACTCTCCTCGTTCACTCCTATCTCTTCGTCTCTCTTTCATCGTCTGGTACGCTTCGTTGCCGGTGGAAGCGAGAACAGGGGGTATCAACAAAAGCGACGGCGTTACAAAAGCTTCGGCGATAATAGGAAGCACGGCGGGAGCTACCCTGGCAGTTCGGTCACCTAATCTGTTACAGTCATAAACCCCGTTCTCACCCTCTCGTCTCTACCCCCTGCCTTCACGGTGACGCCCTTTTACGAGCTCTTCCCGGCAGAGCAACTCACCCTTACGTAAAACGCTCATCAGTCTCTCTCCCTCCCTCCCTCTCTCCTCCCTCCTCCCTCCTCCTCCTCCTCCTCCTCCTCTCTCTCTCTCTCTCTCTCTCTCTCTCT
>NW_012130083.1:4305104-4310200 GCF_000143395.1 Atta cephalotes
AGAGAGAGAGAGAGAGAGAGACGCGTTTGTTAATAAACTCAATTATTCCGACGTAATCCGTAGCGAACGTCTAATGACCAGGTAGTAATGCCGACCTCAAATTTATCCATGGCATTCATCTTCCCATTAGCGGTGAATAATTCCGTTGGCGTTTACGTGCCGATTTCCCATTCGTCCGGGTTGTAAGATGATTGGCCGCAGGAAGAAACGATGGTGTCGTCGCACGGTCACGACCTCTTCCGTTCTCTCTTATGCACGCTCTCGTATTCCCATCCGTTGAGAAATCGAATCGAGGGGGTCATAAGACGTCGATAATAATAGATAACTATAACATCTAATGACACGAGTCAACCTGTCGCGCACTTCCTTAGAAACTTAACTGCACGTTCTTAGAAAATTGTGTGAGACTCAACTTTTTCCTTGATACAAATATTTAATTTATAAATTAAAGCAAAAATTCAGAGAAATAAAATCAATTCAGAGAAATAAGATAAACTATTAATTCTTTAATAAATTCAAGCAGATTTAGCTTCGATGATTTTAAATTCAGATTCAATTCTTAAAAAATTACGTAATGCTAAGGATTGACAAATTGCAATAAATAATGATTATTCTTGACGATATCGTTGAGAAAGAATAAAAATTAACCATGAAATAAATAAAGGAAATAATGGGCTTAATAATGATAATAAGACTTCATATTTAACATATTTTCTATGCAAGGATAAACACAAGATATTGTCGATAATAAGTATACGATTCTCCTTGAATCATTGTTCATTATTCACATTGAATGAAATTAGTACATTTACATTAATGTTCTTTTTGGTGAATACCATTAATCTTTTAATCTCAGTAATTTATCCAGAGGAAAATCTAAACTTTTTATTACGTAAAAATCAGAACAAAAGAAAAAGGAACAATGGCAGAAGACACGTGATTACGTAACAAGAATCTCAGACACGAGGCACTCTTTGATGTACTATGCAACATTGGAAACAGCGGGAAGTGAGAACAGAGAAAAGAAGAAAGCAAATAGGGAGACAACATGACAAACCGCCAGGTCTAATGCCAATTAGTGCCAGTCTCCTGTACGAATAGGCCCACAGGGACCTCTCGAAGCTACCTCCGAAGTTTCTTTTTTCTCTTTTTCTGCTTGGATTCAGGTATATCGAATGTGCAAGCCGTATGCGTACCTGATCAAAAATTACAACCGATATCCTTTCAAATACAAGTGTGAAATGAGCTCTTCCTTAAAATAATTCTTTTTACAGAAAGATCATTTTTAAATAGAAAAACTTATCGAATTAGAGCGATGAAATTGTATCTCACAGCGAAAAACTCACAGGTAAAAGCTTGTGCTCAGGTCAGAATGAAACGCGACGACGATGATCCGGGTCTATTCAGAAGTTTAAGGGTACGGAAAGGTAGCCACAGGAGAATTGGAAATAATCAGAGGAATCTATAGGTAAAACTCTCTCTCTCTCTCTCTCTCTCTCATCCACCCTCTTTCGAACTCCTAGCGGACCAATTTACGACATCACGAGGGTTTCGGAGAAGCTCTCGTGTACGATTATTGTAATACCACGGAGATTATTTCGGCAGGTAGAGGGAAGGAATATTTGCAAAGCCAGTGTACCTGCCATCTGTTCACCTATCGTTCACGCGAAACACTTGTGGCGGAATTTTGTCGCGTCAGACTTTTCTAGCGCATACATTACGGCAATCGACTAATTATACAGCCCAGCGTGATATTTAATCATCATAACATGTACTTTTTATATCTTTTTCCTCTGTCATTATCGCTTAATCGCGCATAAGCGGCAGCGATTATTATTTATTACGTCGTAAAATATATCGTTGAGCAAAGAAACGGAACAACACGAAACAAAAAGGCACGGGATGGATCGCTCATCATATATCGAGTATGTTGATCATAACGGGGGAGAGAAGAGAGGGAGAAGGGTATCTCACTCGACCCGTCATCGATTGCGTGTATCACGCAAAACCGCTTCCTACGCCGGTCGCCGCGCATTAACGTGTAATTGTATCTAAAAGTAAATACAGACGTCTCGTGATAAAATCGGTAAACGCCTCGCGCTTTACGCGTTAGCGTCGGTAGATGCGCGTCCCGTTGGGCGATAAAACCGGAAAGGAGAAAGCAGTAAGTAAGGAAAGTGGAAATTAAAACCGTCGCTGCTCACCACACACGACTCGCGCGCGTACACAAACACACACGCGTATAACGCACATATATGAAGACGGAACGCGGCGCGCATACATACGATATCTCGCCGCGGAGTTCCTCCATCCATTCGGTGGCACAGCACCGTGTAATTACGTCGGACGAGAGCACGAGATCGCGATCCGGCTCGGCCAGGAAACGTATAATGGGAGTATAATGCGTGAAATTTACTGGCCGCATCGGCATAATGGACGACGTGACGCTCAAGATATCACTGTGATTCCATATTTCCGAGCGATGCGCGCGCGGCGCGGCGTGGCGCGGCGAAGCGTAACGCCGCGATTCACCGCGCGTACGCGTCGGTTTAGATCTCGGATTTTAATACGAGCAATTACCAGGACGGGACGGGACAAGCCAGATCGAATCAGTCCAGAACCTGAGGCCCCATCCTCCGCCCTCTGCCCACAGCTCCGCTTCGAATATCCGCATCGCGTCGCGCATTTATCGCAGGCGACCTCGACCTGTAATTTCGCCGAGTCGGATTTCAACGTTGCGTGTATTACTATCACCCGGATATCGATGAATCGCGTGAATGCGAATTTAAATTTAATTAACCTCTGTCGCGGTAAGTATCTGTTATCGAAAAAATTTAAATTTTCAACATTTACTAGATGACTTTTAAAATTGCGTGATTGACAATCGAGTATCCGGGCAAACACGATCAAAAATCGATCTATCGATTAATGCCCGGTTTTTCATTCGCTAACTTTCAGGCTCAACTTATAATAATAATTCTTAAATAAAAATTCTTTTATCTATGATTATCACTATAGTGATAATTTTGTAGTAACGTTTTAAAGTTACCACTACAAAATTATTAGTTTAGTGATTAGTCTAGCTAGAAAAACATAATTTTCCCATTATCATCAAGTGAAATGAGGTTAAGTCTAAACTACAAGTTAAATCGCAAGTTAGATAAAAAAAATTGCCTAAGACTTTTCGACCTAATTTGAGTAATTGGGAGATTAGTATGAAATTAGATGCCTAAAATTAGTTTTTTAATAATGTTTTGACGAGAATTCGAAATGTGCATACGATAAGCAATAAATTGAGCTATAAAAAGTAATTTTTTTTTTAACTTCATACGAGTGTGAAACACAAGTATACCTAAATGCTATATCGTTACAGAAAAAATTTCTTTGATTTGAATATAATTTCTTTAAATAAAATAAATTTTATTTGATATCAAAAAATAATGTTTAAATCAAAGAAATGACATTCAAATTAAAAAAATTCTTTCTTTAACCATATCAATTTAAAGAAACATTTCTTTAAATTGAAGAAACCTTTCTCTGGATACTTCCCGTCTTACGCGTAGTCTCTTGTATCAATCGACCTTGCGCAATCAGAGATTAATATATTGCTAATAAAGAGGTCTCGACGAAGAATCTCGAAAAAGAATTAAAAAATGAAGAAGACGAAGACAAAGAGAAGGTACCCGCGACCGGTTGCACCGCGTTTTTTCAGCTGCGCACATTCGGACGCGTTTGAACAGCGTGTCGGTGCAAACAGACCGATTAAAAGTATCAATATTTACCGAATTGGGGGTCCTGCGCAAACGGTGCGCCGTGCAGTTTACAGGAGGTAGTAAACCCGCCGGCGAGGTCCGGTCTCTCTAATACGCGCGTGTGTACTAGTGTATATACGTAACGACGCCCGTCTGTCAGTTGACGTTCGCAACGTGTACCCTGCTAACTAACGTCAGCACTTCGCACCGTCCGTCTATCCAGCCTTTCCCGCGGAGTTACGGATCATCGCTCTTCTCTTCGTCCCTACTCACCAGTTCCAGTGATGTTCGACTACATAGGATGTAGTATACGTGAAAACTATTTTAGGGATGGATATATACTCCCAATACGAAGAAAAATGCTTGTTAAATGTGGAAAGGGCTTATAAAGTTCAGAATTGAACACACAAATACATGAGTTTAATACATTTAATAATCGTTCCCTTATTTCAAAAGTGAGACACAATTTAAAAAAAATGGAATTTTCAGATTATAATTATAAATTAAGTGAACATTACCCTATCAATCATCTCAAATAAACTACAACAACTTAACTTAATAAGAAAATCAAAATTGTTACAAAAAGAGTGGTTCTTAATTTCTAAATAGTAGGTAGGTAAAATGCTCATCTCAAAAAAATAGAAAGAAAAAATAGAAAAATATCTTAAGAAAATTTTAATTTTAGTTATATTTTTTAATAGTATGGAATTAATAGTATGGTATTAAATTTATATTAATTTATATTCTTACGAAATAGAATAATGTAAAAATGATGAATTTTAACATTTTTGAGCAATAGCTTTTATTTTCTTTTAATAAAATTTTTCAAATAACCATACGTGAAGTGCTGCGACTGTCCTTAAAGGCTAAAGAGTATGAAACTAAAATGACAAAAAAGATTCGATTATATCAAGAATTTTTCGCTAATCTTAATTGATCAATATTTTTCATTGGTCAATATTTTTCGGTCAAATTAAAAAATATTTCTCCTTTTCTGACAAATTTATAATATTTTTTTGAGTTTGGCCATTTTTTAAGAAAACATGTATAAATTATAATATTCAACAGAAAGAATCGAAATTAGCTGAGCGAATCAAATATATCGCCAAGTAAGAGCATAAATCGACATCAATTAAAACTTAATTTTTGATGAGGCAATTCAAAAACAATAGATAAATTTAAATCAAGAAAATCAAGAAAAATGTTCAATGTGTATTCTCCTGATGTATGTGTCAAATTTATTAATGACAATCTACATATAACAAAACTTAGCCCAATCCTTTTAGGCAACTTTTCCACCTGTTCACTATATATATATATATATATATATATATATATATATAT
>NW_012130083.1:4312320-4316742 GCF_000143395.1 Atta cephalotes
AGAGAGAGAGAGAGAATGGGAGGGGAGGGAGAATGGCGCGTCAGAAACACAGGCCGTGATCAAGGAAGAGCAGGTTAAACAGGGTTAACAACGATGTAAATTACAGACGTAAATCAGACTGTCGCGCGCGCGACGCGACCGCGCCGCGCCGGTCCGCGCCGGCGCGTCACGTCGCGACGCGGCGCGGCGCTACGTTAAGTATGCAACGTGCTGTAAAATAGACGGAAGGCACCGCGGCAGGTCTTGGAGAGAGAAAAAAGGAGTCCGACGACCGGAGAGCGCAGCCATTTCGCGGAGCGAGCGAGAGAAGTCAAAATACTCTATCGACGTCGCGCGATCTTTCGACATTTAACTATCCGACTCCGGCAAATGGAAGCGACGAGCAGAGATACGATCGCTAATTCGCAACCGCGAAATATATCACCGTCTCGTGTCGTCGACATTATCGGCCGCATTCCGGCGGGGAAGCGCCACATTGAGCCTAATTTATTCGGCCTGAGAATTTACATGGATTAAATCCGATAGCTATTTAATGGTTACACAATTGCGGTTTACGCAGTTTATCCCCCCGCCGAAAATACCATCGCCTATATCGGGGGGGGGGAGGTTTGGGAGAGGAAACAAATAAACAATGTTATTATATACTGCTGTTATTATTATTATTATTACGTTATGTTATTGATAATCGCTACTCACCGGATGCCTGGCAGCGGCAGCGGCCACGGCGGCTGCGTTGATTCCGGCGCTGGGATACATCCTTCCTGCGTGGTTTCCCGCTCGATGCGTGGCAATATCTGTACGACGTATCTCGCGCCCTGACTCCAGCGATAGACGCGAAACTCCGGAAACTTTTTCAGTTGAGATGCGTCATGTCACACGCGGCACACTTATTCCGATTGAGTTGCTCCCTCATCGGGGAAGAACAATAACAACAAACGGCACAACAGCAACAACCGTTAACAGGAGTAAATGACGTTTTCGAAAGGGAGGGAGGAGGGGAAGAAAGGCCGATTTTATGAGAGACACGTGAAAATAACTCGAACCGCTACGAGAACGAAGATCGACACTCTCGGCGGCGATGACGTGTCGCCTCGCGACGACGTGCTACGTTCCGGTGCGACGCGTACGCGAGCGTGATTCGCAACACCCCGTTTCCCCGCCGAAAATCCATCGGCGGTCGCCACCAATCCATCCGTCACTACCGTCTCATCGGGCGCGCGGGGGAGACCGGCCGCTTAAACGTGTTACGCACACCCTCCTCCTCCCCTTTACACTCGCGCGGGCAGTGGTCGGTAGCGGCCTCTCTCCTTCCCTCTCGCGGCTCGACGGGTCAGGTGAGGCTGGTCGTCGCGTTCATTCGGAGTCATGCACAGCGCGCGCACAAGCCGACGGGACGAGGCGAGCGAGGACTCGAGGACAACTCGATCTCCTCGGCGGCGGCCGTATCCGCGTCTTTTCTTTGTGCTCTACAAATACGACAGATGCGACTTAACCTTTTTTTTATTTTTATTTTTTTTTCGGTCGGTAAAGAAGGAGAAAACTACCTACGTCGTCACCGCTTTTCGGAGAAACACTGGCCCGAAAAATTTCCTCACTTCCTCCGACGGCACACGTTTATTTTTCGATTTATTTACTTCACTCCCGCTTCTTCGTCTCCGCTCTCTTCTCAGAAGGCGGTGGCAGCGTCGTCGAGCGTCGCAACACTGATACCCGCGTCACACGCGTTGGCTCACTACACACCACTCCGTTGTTTACCCGAGCGCGAATGTAAGGATCGCGCGCGCGCGCGCGCGCGCACAACCGCGATTGAGATTGAATATCACCGCGAAAATGCGGAGGATAAACACGCTCGAGGATCGCGGTAGCGATCGATGTGTCACTTACGAGAAGTTCTCGCGAGAAATTCTGACGGGCGTTAAAGCGCGCGAATGAAAGCGACGCAGACGAACCTCTCCCTACAACGGCTACGGAGCGACTGACGGATAGACCGATGGAGGGGGATCACGTTCTCCCCTCTCGGCCGGCTCAGCGTTACTCTCTTCACCCCTTGCAACGTTTCGCCTACAATCCCACGACTCTCCCACTTCTTCGCTGCCTACGTCGCCCGCCTCGCTCCCCCGCGGCCTGTCGGGCCCGCTACTTCGCGTTTAAAGCCGCCAAGCATCCCCTCGAATGTCTCTCGTCTTCTCTACGCTCGTATTAACCGGCGCGATAGCTCCTTCGCAATTAAGTCGCGTTACGTAAGGATCTCGAAAAGGCGAGCACGAAAATCACGGCTCGTTAAAACGTTGCTCTACGCGTCTCTCTTGCAAACTCCATTCGTCTCCCTCTCTCTCTCTCTCTCTCTCTCTTTCTTGTTTGCTCTTTCATATCTCCACTATTCTTTCTTACATATGGTCGATCGTTTAATCGAGCTCCTTTCCAACGAGGAATGTTCATCGTGATTTTCGATCGTCCACGCGCGTCTTTACGATCGTCTTTACGCGTCGCTCGTCAGCGAATGAATGGCAATTCCGGCGGAATGGAATTGTATCGTCATTATGGCGGTCTGGCGGATCCCGATTTTGTCGTCTTACCGACCGATGACGTCGCGCGGCGCGCGGCGGCACTTTGACTTTACAACGATATTACGAAACTCGTTGCGCTCGCAATTCGTTCCTTCTGCAAGCATATGTAAGGTGACTCGATGCTCTTTTTCTTCTTACTCATCAACGCTTTATCGACATCGATTACCGGCCACCTGTTTTTTTTCTTTTTTTTGTTTTTTATTGTGAAGACATTATCACCGCGACAATGATAACAACAATGTCGAACCACGTGCAAATAATAGGCCTTTTCACATTACTGGAAATTTCCAAAAATGTTTGCACGTAAAATGAGATAAATATGTATATACGGGCGTTGAAGAGAGAGAAAGCAAAACGCTGAAAACGCAAAAAATGCGAGCGAACAGATCTAATATTCACGTACAATCGTCTTTCGCAATTCAAGCGATTTGGCGTATATCGATCTCACGAGAGACGATGATTAGTAAAAACTCGTTGCTCGCTGGCGTCGTTATTCCCGACGCTAGGAAGTACTCCACTACGAGTAGTTGACCGTGCTCCGACTACGAGGTTGGATTTTCGCGAGTTCTCGCAAGCGGAGAAACGCCCGGGATCCATCGGAGTATTCCGGAGTACCGAAAAGTTCTCGGTCGCGGACGGATGGATACGCCGCGCGGCATAAAACGAGGATGGACAGGGAGAGAGAGAGAGTGGGGGGGGGGGGGAGGGAAACGCGGCATGCCGAGCATACGCGTCGGTATTAGTCGTTCCTCCGGGTTCGCTACGGCGTGTGCAAACAAATCGAAAGTTTTTCGCAAAATGGCCGTCACCGGGCTGACACGGATGTCCGCGTAAACTCCCTTTCGCCCCCTCTTCCCTTCCGATCCCCTCGTCGCGCTTTTCCCCGCGCCTCGTTTCCCCGCTTGTCGACCGGCTGCCTCTCTCGCCACTCGTGATTTCCCTCACTTCCCACACTACCACAAATATGGCGCCTCCACCCGTTTTCCCAACCCCTATACAACGTAGCTCCGCATAAAGCGACAGAGCGAGAGAGGGGGAGGATACACATACACGACGTACACGTACGCGATATAACCGGAATATATATGTATGCTCGTATACACCCTCGTGTGTACGTACGTCGTACGTGTGTGTACACGAACACGAGTGTATAGCGAGTACCATCCTGTACGCGCGATTGTGTGTGCTAAGGGGGTGCCCCTATGTGAATATCGCGCGGCACACAGTCCCAAGCAGTTTCCTACTTGATTGCCGCTATCGTCCGCTCGCCTCGTAAAGGCGCTGACTCCGCGCGGACTCTGCCGTCGTGATCGTAACCTCGACCAATCGGCGCCGCTCCAGTCGACACTTGGCCAATCGCGTCACCGTCTGACGCGGCCGATCGACTCAACGGCGGCAAAGAGTCGAATGAAAACGCGACCTCGGCCAATGGCGTGGCGACTTTTTCAGATGACGCGTATACGTGACGTCCGCGCGGATTGTTCGCTCGCTCTGTCCCTCCCCCCCGAGCTTCTACAAGAGAACGTACCTATACTGAATAAAGGTGCTACGCGAAGCCGCAGCGAAACATGAAAAATAGGGGGCCACACGAGGAAAAACACGGACCCGAGGGAGGAAGGAGGATGAAGAGGAGGAGATGGAGGGCGCTGTAGGATGGATCCTACGAACCGAGACACCGAAGGCTGGGTGCAGTCGGGGTTGCGTGGGATGAGTCGGGAAAGGAGGCCGGGACGACTAGAGTATAGAGGCCGAGGATGAGAATGGAAAAGTAACATAACGAAACGTCGATCCCATTACCTGGAGCTCTCTCTCTCTCTCTCTCTCTCTCTCTCTCTCTCTCTCTCTCTCTCTCTCT
>NW_012130083.1:4321129-4326777 GCF_000143395.1 Atta cephalotes
ATTACTTATTTCTTCTCTCTCTCTCTCTCTCTCTCTCTCTCTCTCTCTCTCTCTCTCTTGAATTATTAAAACATGGCGGACCAATCAAAAGTGACTTCCTCATATCCAGACCTTTATTGGAGAGTCTCTAAGTCTGTTTCTTGCGCGGAAAACGAATAAATAGTATCGTTTATACGCATTGTTGAGAGAAACGAGTAGGCACGATGACGACGAGAACGAAGACGATGCGGAGAAGAATAAGAGCGAAGACAAGGAGGACGAGGACGATGAGGACGATGAGGATGACAATGGCGGTGGCACGACGACGACGACGACGACGACGTGGTGATGGCGAGGAGGGCGATTTCGTCACGGCAGTCACGATCGTCACGGTCGTCGCGCTGTGGCTGAACGTAGCGGGGTAAAGAGGGACGAACTAACAGAATTATACTCGCAGGCCATGGAAGGTTTTTAACGGTCGATTTACCGCGTAGCTCTCTCGTGTGCATGGGTCGCCACGCCATGCCATGCCGTATCCTCTTGAACTCTTCAGCGGCAGCTAAGAGCGACGACGACAATGCTCACCCCACAGCCAGTTAGTGCCCTTAAACCGTCCTTACCCTATATGCTGTTCGGCGTTTCGTCACGCCAAATGGGGGGTCAAAACTGGCCGCAGATGTCGGCCATAAAGCTTGTACGGGCACGACCCAATCGTCCCCTCATACATGTCCTTTCCTCTTCTCTCTCTCTCTCTCTCTCTCTCTCTCTCTCTTCCTCTCTGCATTTATGCCCAGCATCGTGTCGTTTCGCCATTGTATCTTCCGCCGAATACACGCCCTTAAATAAATCTATCCACGAACTCCCCCCCAGTCACGTCACCGTGACCACCAACCACCTACCCTTGCCTCCGTTGTCCTTTGTTGAATCCCATGCTGTTGTTACCGAGATTAGGTTCACGTTCCACGCACGTTGCCCTGTCTTCCGACCTGTCCCTCGACTCAACATCCTCGAGTTGTTTTTTTATTGGCCGGCGGTGGTTCGATTTCGAGAAATCTCGTCCCCCTAATCTCACACGATATAACAATGTCATATTTGCATCGAATCGACGTATCACGTTCCGGCACATTCGCCACATAATACGTACACGTTTACGAGCGTGTTAATCCTGACGGCGCGATGCGCACGCTGCCTTTGCTGAATCGACGAACACCTATCGGACGCGATGGCGCGAGCAACCGTGACACGCTTCGAGAGATTCCAGCGATCTTTAATGACGAGGCGCGGCGGATCGTTAACGATCGCTCGTCGACGTTTAATTAGCTGAGGCTCGCGATTACAAACCGCGTTCGCTCGCTCGCCTCGCATCTTGCAACCAACAACCAGAGTCCCGCGGTGTAATCGCAATCGCGTCTGTAACGACCCGTGCCGGAGGGGAACCGTAAAAGGCCGGCGAGTCAATGACGAGATTCGCTTCTTCTTCTTCTTCTTCTTCTTCTTCTTCCTCCTCTCAATCCGTTTGTTCCTTCGCTCGCTCGTCCTTCTTTCTGTACTTCCATTCTTCCTTCATCCATCTACTCTTGCACTAACCGTGGCACTTTCGTGCAATGCGAAACGTTGCACGCACGCACGCACGTACGCACGCACGAAGCGAATCGGCGAATTACGACGATTGAAATTCAATTCCGCGCGCGGCCGAGCGGCTAATTAGACGCAATTGCGGCGGCGACTAGGCAACTAGATTCGTCGTCGGTACATGTAGAGAGACCTCGAGTCTGTACCCTGGAGACTCGCTCGTTGTGTATATTGCAGCTTGTGATTATGAGCGAGGGAGACCTAGTGATGCCAAAAACGCCGGAAGTTATCTCTTCAAGCGAGATATACGTGAATATAATCGACGTAGCTTAGCCTCGAGACAGTTGAGAGCATGAATTATGTGTAGCCTGGGAGAGTACGTAATCCGCTTTTGCGATTCCAACTCGAGAGACATACTTCTCCGGCCTGTATATACGAGGTCGTAAGCTGGTCAAAAGCCGTAAGGCGCGGGACGATTAACGTGGTCGGGCATGCGTGACGAATAATTATCCGTTCGAAAGCTGCGTCGGCAGTCTGTCGGCGTTAACCGGCCTCGTACTCTCAATGTTACGACACTGAAGTTGCAAACGATGTCGATGGTCGTTTATCGATGACTACTCTCGTTAAATGTTTATATCCACTGACATTACAATGCACTGTATAGCGTGCGTTATCGTAAATGCGCGCACGTATAATTAAAAATTCGTGTAGCGCTCAATGTCGTTTACGTATTAAAGTACCGAATAGCCATAAAATCGCGAGCTATATAAGTATTACTTCACGTAAGTTTTGTTGCTCAATCTGGAGCCAAAAGCGATGAAGAATTTCTTATGGTAATCTTATCTTTTTGACGGCGTTAAATTTTGATCATATATATAATTTTTAAATTTATATATAAAAAGTCGATTTTTCTTAAGGATATTTTAGTTATGCAACAGCTAAAAGTATCAGCCAAAAAAATGCCAATATTAACTAATAGAAAAAAATTTTTATTATAAATACGTCCTGAAACTGCAAAAATAACAAATAATTTAGTTTATAATTTATGCAGCAAAATAACCATATTTTGCTGCAGTTTTAGATGAAAAATTTTTAAATAAGTAAATAGATCAAGTGAATTTTAGCATGAATATTTATTCTTATATACATATAAGAAATTTGATTTAATTCGTAATGCTCGATCTGAAATTTATAAATAACTAGGACACAAAACGTGATTTTAAGAATCGAGGCAAACAAAAAGTTAAGTAATTTTTAAACCTATTTAAGCAATAAGAGAACTGTATTCAATTTACGCAGATATAACAAATTCCGATATAACAAAGAAAGAATTTATAAAATTTTTATATGTTTGGTAATGCATAAAGATGTGACACATAACAGCCTTAATGAAAATTATACGAAAAACCGCAAAGTGTAAAAGAATTCTTTTTTTTACGAGACAGGAAGAATATCATTACGTAAAGTTTAGTAACCGGTGCTGACAATTAGCACTTGTAAAATCGCAAACGGACGTCGCTGTACGCGACAGACGGCGGACCCTCTTCGATCGGACTCGTGTTTACGGAGTAAACAAATCGCCCCGATTGAGGGGACCGTGACTGCCGCGTCATCGAGCATCGGTCTCCCTGCCTCATCCTTTCGAACTATCGACTTCACTTCACGGTTCGACATTAGCAACACGATTCCGACTCGTGCCCCCCTCTTCTAGCACACGCTCTTACTTTTTTCCCCAACGACTTCCATCCCCTCTTTTTTCCCCAGTTAACTATCGTATGGTCTATTGCGCTATTATTATCCCGATTCAAGTCGTGGCGTCATTATTATCCACAAGCGCGGGAGGTCGTCTGTAACCATTGCATCGCGACGGGCGGTGACTTAATAACAGCCCGCTAGGTAAGTGTAATGAACGCTGCCGAGTAACGTAAGCCTGCTAATTTACCGCTTTTTTCCACAAGTCTTTTTTCCGCTCGCTGTCTCTCCCTCCCTCCCTCCCCCCCCTCCCTCTCTCTCTCTCTTCTCTTCTCATTCTCCCGCTCTCATTTTTTCCTCATTTTATCTGTATACAATCTATTTCACTGACAGATTGTTCACCTTTTTTCACAATGCGTTTCACTTCTTTTGTTACGACGTATTTCGTCAAAGTCATTTCGGTCGACAGGCATTTACCAAGTTCGAACAAGAGTCGCATCACACGGTTGAGATAACGCGTCACTCGTTAAATTGAAATAACAATTATTTTGCAATTGGGATTTTTTTTCTTCGAAGCAAACAGTTTCCCAGCGCGAATGTCCATCAACGTGCACGGATATACCGTAAACGGTAATCATGACGGGCAAAGAATTATTTGCGATTATTGATTCGTTAAGGAATGTGCCTTGAACTAACGAACATCTGTATTCTCGTGGGATGACAGGGACCGTTTAACGCGCTACTGACTTTCTACGGAACAACGACCGCCCGCCTGTCGGTGGCACTTTCGCTCTGCGCGCGCGATAACGATCGGAAAACGTCCGCTCTCGTCGCGACAATGGCTTGTCACTTGGAATAATAATACGGAGCTAGCGTAGGCACCAACAGGCGGACTTACGCTCCACCAGCAAGTTCCTTGGGGCGAGCATAATGGCCTATCCGGTGCACACTCGCGCACTTTGCCTATCTGCATACGGGGTGTGCCCGTAAGAATGATCGTCGTTACCTACAAGCGGCCAGCGATCCTCCCGGATGGAGTACTAAGACAATGCGCCGTTTATCTCCGATCAAGCGAGAGGAGAAAAGGGTCGCTCCGCTGATGCGTAAAGCCTCTCGATGTAGAAGTCGATAAATCGCCGTTAAAACGCACCGGTGGAATTTAAGATCGGTACTATAATCTGATCTTTCGAAGAAAGTTATTAACTGGAAAATTTTCATAATTGTTCGTAAAACAATTTAAAGTGTTTCTTGTTGTTTATAAACCTAGGATAAGACTGAAATTGTACTGGCTCCTAAATCTTGCTACTTCACCTAAAAATTCAATTATTATATTGTACTCTTATCATTATTTGAGAACTATACATGATACTGCAACGCTGCTGCGTTACACTTCTAACATGACAATATTGTTATTTACATATAATAAATAAAAAACGTCGCTATTTTTCGTATATATTTCATAGCAGAATTGCAGAAAATGTAAGTTAAACTTATGTTTTGATAACTTGTCGTGATTAGAATGTCATTAGAATTAATAAAATTAATAGGATTAAAGTGTTTCCTTCACGTTCTTTTTTTTGTTAAATAAATAAAGTTTTATAAAATATT
This sequence comes from Atta cephalotes, assembly GCF_000143395.1. NCBI lineage: Eukaryota > Metazoa > Arthropoda > Insecta > Hymenoptera > Formicidae > Atta > Atta cephalotes. Next base: position 4,325,981 of record NW_012130083.1, read on the forward strand.
CTAATTTCCTAAATCGTACTTGCATAACATTCTTACATTTCTTATACATTTTTTATTCCATTTATTATTATGCAAAAATATAAAATGTAAATCTGTAAAGTATTTATTTTGTTCCATATAGAAAATTCTGAAATTATTTATTAAAATTAACATGTGTTTCAAACATTATCAAGAATATTCTTAATTTTTTAACAATATTTTAAAATACAATCCCTTTTTCATATCATTAAAAATTTTTTTGCATTATTATAATGTTTTAAATGAAGAATTTCATTAAATATGCAAATGATTTTAATGGAAGTGCGATTTTGAGTTTTATAAATCGTTTATTAATTTGCAAGCTCTTGTTAAAAACCCTAATTTAAACCGTAATAATGCAAAAAAAATTATAAAACAGTTACATAAGAAAGAGAAATTGTATAGTTTATTATGCTGCAAAACATTAAAAATATTCTTCACAATTTTTGAATTATGTGAAAAATATTGTGATTTGACACCCTATATATCTTTCGTCAAATCCTCATTACGCCACGCATTAAAGAAGTATATAAGCCGCTTTTTATAAATTTTCTCCTTCACAGTAACTCTATGGAAAATGTCTCATTAAGTTAAAGATAATTTGACATCTGTAGAAAAGAGGAAACAGCTCTTTCCACTGAGCCTCTTTCAAGAGCCATCTTCCTTCCTCGGTTTCTCGGTAGAGTATCCGTTGTCCGGTCGATCCTGCACGTGTACCAAGGACAGAGATAGAGACAGAGAGAGAGAGAGAGAGAGAGAGAGAGAGAGAGAGAGAGAAG
>NW_012130083.1:4330651-4336397 GCF_000143395.1 Atta cephalotes
TCTCTCTCTCTCTCTCTCTCTCTCTCTCCACGCTCGAGGATTTACAGATTACGCGCCGGTAGACCGAGCCCGCTCGAGCGCTCGTCTACGAGCGGCGGAGACGAGAGCGAAAGCGACGCCTGAGCACTACGAGAGAGTCGTGAGAGAGCGACGAAGACGAACGGACGGGTCAAGTCCGCGCGGACTCGAATGGGATCGTCAGCCGCCTCCGCCAATCGGACGACGCCGTTGGCGCGCGTAGACCAATCCGCTGGCGGCGCGGGCATTACGCGTTTATTATCAGGCGGCAAAAAGAAATGACTGTTTATAAATAATTAGAGAGGTTTTAATTAACCCTCGGGAAGAGCTCTCGGACCTCCGCTATCCACCGGCGAGGCGAGACGAGGCGAAACGAGACGAGACGCGCCGTGGCTCGCCGTGGCGGCGTTTTAATCGCTCGGCCGGTTTCGCTCTGACCGGATTGGCCGACGTCGTTACCGCTACCGACGAGACGAGGACCATGTTGTTCGTGCCATTCGCTTCATTCGTTGCAACCTCCTTTCTCCGTCTCTCTTTTTCGCGTCGCAATCCATGTTATATTTGTAAAACTAAACCGACGCCGGTCGGTATCGATTGTTGAGGATAGCTATCGTTCGAGCAACGGCTCGCGATTCCTCTTCCGCTTTTCTACATGTACATCGCGTACGTATAATACACGTAAGTATGATACTTAAAGTAACGATGCACAGCAGACGTTGCACTGCAATTTCCGCTAACCAATTTCCAAAGGCATATAACGGCACGTCAGTCCCTGCGCCAAATTTCTTTATTAAATATTCAGGCGTGCGTATAAGACCTAACTGTAACCGCTTCAAACGCTTATGGAAAATCTGCCGCGTGATTCTACGAAAGGGGGAAATCAAAGCGACGACGAGGAGTTTTTACGATCGAACGCACCGCTTTTCTTGCTCGTCGCCTCTCGCCGATTTCAGCATTCGCCTTGGTTCGTCTTCCTTCGTCGCGAACCCTTCGGCGACAAAAAGGTTCTCTCGCACTTCTTTCAGTCCTCGCGCGTACACAAAGACCATAAACCTATACCCTCTCTCTGTATATATGGTTCGGAATTTATTATTGGGGGACTGGGAGGTTTATGCAGCGAACCAGCAGATGACTATCGAATGGTTACAACGGTGAACAGCTAGATATATGTGTTTGCAAATATTGCATTTCTATCTGATCCATGGATTTCAGAATTTTTCTATCGAGTCTGTGTCTCATTGACAGATTCAAAAATTCGTCGAAGGGGAACCCATTGGCGCGCGCTACAAGTGAAATTTTTTAAAGTCAAATATGAAAAGATAGAATATTAAATTAATATTTGAATTATTACACTGTATTATTTAAAATTTAAGACGTACAATTTATGAAATATTTTAAAATTATATTAACGCAAAAAAAATAATGTAATGAAATCTATGCTTCTTATATCTAGAAGTTTCTTAAATTAAAAAATATTTTTGGAATATTGATATGTGATTAAGCGATTTAAATTAAAAATAAGCGATAAAAAAATTAAAAATATATACAACGTTTTGCTATAAATATTTTAAAAACGGAGGTTCCAAAAGGGGGAAGACTATTGATTCCAATAGCAGAACAATCAAATTGCAAACAGAGGATTGAATCATTAAATTAATCATTAAATTAATTTTTTCTTGTATGTATAATTCTCTCTAAATAAACTTTCTTTATGTAAATGTCATAAGTATTCTTTTTAGATATCTTTTTATATGGTAAAATAATCTTATAATATCGTATTTAGCAAGTTAATAAAGATTAAAAGATTTTTTTATCCAAGAACTTTCGAGCATGAGGTAAAAGGCAAGCGACTTAAAAAGTTCTCGCATTTGTCATGCGATGTGTATTACGTCAAACGAGATACTCGACGAATAAAGAGGAGTAAACCGCGCTTTCCTCGGTGATCTTTGGCGGGTAGCCAAGAAATTTGTTTCGCGGTCGTTCCACGCCGAACCGAGGAGAGAAAAATTATTTCTCGCTCGGTACGAACATCAAATATATCGCCGCAGACGACTCAACGTCGTCATCGTCGTCGTCATCGTCGTCGTCATCGTCATCGACAACGACAAGCGCAGAGCGTACGAAATCGGTTTCCGGTCGAACGGTTCCGCGAGATGATTTATTGTGCCGTGGAGCGTAGCGAAACGGCCAAAACGAGCGAAGCGTGACCCATAGCGAGCAGTGTATTACGAACACAGGTTGGATGAATCGTCGTCGTCGACGTCGTCGTCATCGCCAAGATGAAGGAACATACGTATATCTTCGGGGGCATACCGAAGTCTAGTAAGAAGTAAGAAAGAACAAGCGCTCGTTCGAGCGTGGAAAACAGAGTAATTACACGACGGTATCGTCGCGCGCGCATCGTACATACAGTCGCTAATCCCGCATGACCGGCATGACGATACCGGATGTAAAACTGCTGTCTTCGTCCCTCACAACTCCTCGCGGTAAATGCTCGATCTGAACGAGCGCTGCTGACCATCGCATCGTGCTGATCGTGTTCAGCTCGAGGAGTTAAAGATCCACTTACGTACTCGAGAGCGAATTAATGGGCGTGTCGAACGCGCGCCGATCTTCCGATCGACTCGCTTCGACGGTAAACGCAACCGGGATAATAATCAGGATGGTTTAATTATAATAACTGATTTCTCAGACGCCACTCCATCAACTTCGTCTCCAGCTGTATCTTGCCGTTCTTCGCTCTTACGTTTATTTATTCTTCCTAAAGAGGGACGCTTTCTTCTCTCCCTGAAGTTTTTCTAACGAGAGCAAGGAAATTTCCACCCGAGGAGTTGAATCTGACCCGTCTCCCTTGTATTCCCTTTCTGCCAGTTCATACGTATATAACGTATATATATGTATATATATATATATATATATATATAACGTACACAGAAGGGCGAAAGAGGCGATGGAAGTTCCTAGGGGGGGGGTCATCACATCAGGGAAGATCCCTTAACCTCGACTGCATCGCTGATTAAAGCATAAATGGTAGGATACATGGGGTGGTTACTGAGCATGAAAGAGAGAGAGGAGAAATTTTTGTTTGGAGAAAGAAGAGGAGCGAGAGAGTAAGAAATAGAAAGACGAAGAGGAGAGAGAAAGAGAGAAAGAGCAATGAAAGCAAATACAACGTGAAGGGATACCTAATTGTAAGTACATTATACCCTCGGCTCGAATAAGATTATACAGCTACTTCTTTATTGCTGACGGCGTCTTTTATCCGTAATCCTCCCCACTCTCTCGCGGATTGTCCTGATTGTAATCGAGGGAGAGGATACCTTCTGCGTTCCCGCGTTGGAAAAAAAGCCACCCTCTTTCGTTACGCTCTCGCTCGTATCTCACTATAAATCGTCGCTTCTGAATATGTTTGACCTGTGTTATATCGGTGCACATCCGACATATATAAACGTAGCGACACATTCGTTCCCATATCTCGTTGAAAAAATATGATTGTTACATGTATCATTGCGCAATAGTTCCGCGAAATTGCGCAATTCGGTGTCCTTGCTTTTTTTTCTTCTCTGCTTCGAATCTCTCTCTCTCTCTCTCTCTCTCTCTCTCTTTCTGTTTTAAACCAATAATGAAATTGTTATTGAATGTACATTACATCGGTTGTATCGTTAAAGGTTAATATGCACGCGCGAGACGATATGTAAATTGTTCAGTCCTCTGATAAACGCGCTGGGGCATCTATTATGAAACTATTTACGATTTCGAGATCGGAAACGCGAGTTTCCGACTAGGGAATTTCGAAATCGGCTTACCATCACTATGCAACGTAACGAACAATGACGGTCTTTCTCTGATTCAGAAGAGGTTTCCAGCTGGATTGGCACAGTTTTTCATCGGTTATTCCATTATGGACGTCTGGATGATGTTCGAATTGATCGAAAAGTTTCCGACTAGCTCGCGAACAAGTGGAAAGTCGACTCCAATCAGAAAATGGAGTTGTAAAAGTCCTTGTGCCATAATCGAAGAAGACAGCTATATCGTTTGCTTCATCCAGTGAGCTTTATGATATACTGAAGCAAGCCTTCCTTCCCATTAAACTATAGAAAACTGATCCAAAAAGGAAGACAAATTTTCTTTTATAAATATTGATCTTTCTTTTTTCTATTTATAGCAAATCAACAATCAGTGAATTCTATGACAAAGAAAACAGTACAAGGTCTTTGCATCAGAGAATTCTTATTTAGGTATTGAGATACTTCCACTGTTCAATAGCTCCCTCAAAATACCCTCAAGAAATTGGACACCTTACGTTTAGTCCGCCATATTTTTCAGAACCTAAAATGGAATGAGATAGAACGACATGCGTCTATTTTATGCTGAAAAATATGACGAATCAATCAGAAGTTGTTTAAACAATGTCCAGTCTCTTGATAATTTCTAGCTCGCTCCTCTAAGTATATTATAGAGCTCATTAGCTTCAACGGTAGGTTACAGTTTAAAGATGCATTACTCGCGAAACTCGCAAGTTTCTGATCGGGATCGTAAACAATTTCGTAATAGTATACCCACGGATCATTCAGTCACAATTGTCGGCGCCATCGATTTGTTTTGCACAATCCTCACTTTATCACCGCGATATGTACATACGCGTCATATATACTTGAGATAGGACAGAGGGCCGTTCCCAAGGGGGGGGGGGAGGGGAGGGGGGAGGCTCGGGCTGATACCATCGCGTCGAAAAAGAATGCGCTTCGACCTTTCTCCTCGCCCCGCGTCTACGCGTCATTTGGTAAGCGTTTATCGGCCGCGCGAAGAGATATGGGACAACCGAACATATCGATCTGTTTATCGAATCGGTATACTTGCGTCCGACTTAAGTCGTGGGACTCGCTCGCGTAGGAGATAAGCGACCGATATGGAAGCGCGGCGATAATGTAAAGCGCGATAACAGCGGAATTTTTGCGGGCACGACTCGAGGACTTGTTTAACTCGAAATCGTTCTGTACATACCGCGCGTTTACAAATGAAGATATATAACACATTTTTTTTCTTTGAAATATGCGAGATGTACGATCGACACCGCGAGAAGTGAAATTTTCCTCTAGGACGAATATTTTTCTCGTAAATTTAGATTTTAGCATTGAAAGAAAAAGGGGATCTGGGAATACGCGCGCGCGCATTTTTCTTTCCTCGCTTCTCGTTTCGTCCTCATTGTTGAAACTCCGGTCTCTAAAACCGATTTCTGCTTACCCCCGCGGCCTCTTGAGTCCTCTTCTAACAAGCAGGGTAACAAGATACAAGTACTCCGAATCCTTCCATTCCCAGCCTGTTCCCTCCGAACATTCCCCTCTCCTTACCCGCCATCTCGAGAGCTCGTGCGAGCTTTTTTTTCTTTCTTTGTTCGCTTTTGCCCGCTTCCTTTCAAGCCGTGTTCTCTTTCCTCGTCGAGTCGGGATCGGCTTCCACCAGCTCGTCGAGCGATTTATTACCCGACCGCCCTACCACAAACATTGGACTGTTTAGCCCCGTTTTCTCGTAAAGGATAGGACCGGGTAAGCAGGGGAACAAGGAGACGGAAAAAGATAGAGGGATAGAGGAAGGGGAGAGGCGCGAGCCTTGAAAGGTGAAGCTACGTCTGGCGAGGAAAGTGAATCGTAGTCATGCGACCGCAAAAGTACTGACGAGTCAGTTTTTATATATCATTCAGGAGAAATATATATATATATATATATAT
>NW_012130083.1:4337624-4342664 GCF_000143395.1 Atta cephalotes
TTCTTCTCTCTCTCTCTCTCTCTCTCTCTCTCTCTCTCTCTCTCTCTCTTTCTTCTTTTTTTTCTCTTTCTCTTTTTCTCTTGTCGCGCAAATAAAAATGTTTCGTGCACTTTTTTTTTCATAGTGCTCGCATTGGTGACGAGACGATAAAGGTAAAACAGTACATCGACGATCCTTCCATGTGTGTTCCACGATGACTTTATACGCAACAACGGCTCTATATCGACGCGCGAACGAAACGATTATTATCACCCGGCACCTAACGACACGTCGCGAAAATTTCGCGCGAGGCGAGCACGACGGCCTAATCTAGCAAGTAAATAGCGTCTCTTCCACCGGTGATGCAGCGGTAAGAGGAGAAGAGGGACGTGATTCAAAGCCCGGCGTGACATAAATATTTGCCGACGATAATACTTCATTCCCGCCTCCGGTTACTGGGACCCCGCGCTTCGCCGTATACTCACACACTCACACACACACACACACACACACACACACACACATGCGGGACACGTAGTAGTTATAAACATCGTCTACACTTGCAGGTGACTGTAAAAGCATGAGATAATCAATCCCCGAGTGCCGCCTGAACTCTAGCCTATTCTCCCGTTCTTCCTCTTCGCCGCAAGCTCGGGCGCGTAAATATCTCGCGCATTAATGAGTCATTATCGCTGTACCGTTATAGCGTTCGTACGTGCTTGCAGGCAATGCATTACGAACTTGGCAAATCTTTTCATCGCGCATGCCGTGGACTCGTACCGACCGAGAGTTAATCAGGACGAAGGTCGATAAGACCTAGGAAGAAAGGTGAAGAAATATGAGATGAAAGAGACGGAAAAGGTAGCGTTTGAGTTCATCAGATAAAGTCTACACTTATGTACGAATTAAAACGTCAAAATCATTGCAACGATTATTGTATTATTGTACTGTATTATAACGAGAGATGCAGAAATATTTTTATATTATTCAGCTTATCTATATGTATACAATGAGTATATAATATTTATACAGGGGAAATTTTTTATTAAAAAAGCTTATTCGTAGATAACAAATATTAATTAGCAATTTTAAACAATCAAGCAATTTTACACAATCACATAATAACGGTCCTAATATAATTTTGTATATTACTGATACTAAATTTCTGTATATGAATACTTTTTGTCTGTTCAAATAATTTTTTATTGCGCTTATTTTAAAGCTTATTTTTATGTAAAATAATTTTGAGAGATGTACAGTCCTTTTTTTCTTGGTTAAAATATTGTTAATTAACGGTTATTTTTGAAAGTAAGATTTTTTTAAAAATATCTGCTCTGTATAAATACTTTTTGCATTCACTGTAGTGTATGTATTCATTATCTAATATATACGCAAATATTACCACATGCTTTTTTTGAAATTGTCGCAGACTTTACGATATGCAATATTTATCTGTTTGCTCAAATGGAAAAATTTTTAAAGTTAATCAATGCGTCTTGATCTCTCGTCAAAAGTGTCTATTAAATGAAAACTAGTAACGTGAAATGTTGGACATCTATTGAGTGAGAAAAAGAAAAAGAGAAAAGAAAAGAAGAGAGAGAGAGAGAGAAGGGGGGGGGGGAAGGGGAGGGAGTCGTTTCCGTGTTCGGTATCGCGATACTCACCGCGAGGGGGATTGTTTGTTTTTAATTTGTTTCGCAAATACGTTTTGCGCGCGACAAAATTTAATGAATACTCCAAAGCGTTTGCCGCTTGCAATTTTGTGTCACATCGTATCGAGTCGCGCGCAATTTAATAACTTCCCGGACTAATTGCGTTGAACGCACGGAGAAGAGGGGAGGGGGGGGGGGGGGGAGGGAAGGGAGAGAGAAATGGGAAGAGAGGAGAGAAAAAGTGCGCGGGGGAAACGAATCGAATATATTTTGGTCTGTGAAAAAAAATTGAATTTTGTTCGCGTTTTATATGGGATATGTTTCAATAACAAATACAATCGACTTGGAGCGTAACATTGCGGCTGTTGCGCAAAACTCGCAGCGAAAGATACGCATAACGGCGGAAAAGCAATTACCCGCAATCATTGGTCCTTTCCCCGTTGCTGTATGGATTCCTGTGTGTAACTCACGTAATAGAGAGAGAGAGAGACAAGAATTGTCGTTCTCGTTTGCTCAATATTGACTGGAGATTTCGAGGAGGCCATACCGAGGCCACGTCCTTCTTTTTGAAACTCTACTTATGATCGTAGCATTTGATGCATTGTCACTTTTGAGAGGCTCTTAACATCTTTTCGAGGACGAAAGGCCACTCTGCGCATTCTGCCGGTAGTAGATAGACTGCCGACTCGGCCAAGTCGAGAGCGCTCGTATGCTCGCCTGCTCAGGAAAAATTCATTTGCGGCTCTTTCTCTCCCTCTGCCTCCCTTTCTTCCCTCATGCACACGTCGAGACCTCTCTCGACTTCTTGAAATTTGAATGCAATCGATTTTGACAGGTCCGGGTCGAACAATGCACAGCGATAGCTTCGCCTTCGAGAGTGCTATATCTTTATTGTTTCAAGATATGTATATCAGTTCAGTCTCGTTAGCGCATATTAAATAGCTATATGATGGGTTAGGCGGGAAAATAATGTCGAATATGGGCAATCAAATTGGAGATATTTTATCTATCAAGTGAATCACCATTTATTTGATATATACAGAGTGTATTAAACTATTGAATTCTCATTTCTTAACCGTTTTCCGAAAATAGATTGTGCTCGGAAGTTGAAGAAAAAATTTTTCATTATCAAAGCCTATTTGAAATATTTAACGATGCCATTTCGGTTTTTCGAAAGTAGGGTAAACTTGGGTCAAGTCTAAAAAGGTAAACAACGAAAAAATACTAGAATTTTAAGGTAAAAAACTCGGAAATTAATGGTTTTCCTTTTACTTTGATAGTTTTTTACTCGGATATTTTTTTTAAATTTCATTTAGATCTGTTCGCTTTGCTTGAAATCCCCTAAAATTTTTGCACCTAAAGTGATATTATTAGAAAAATAGATACGGGCGTTGAAATTAGAGAAAACATAGATGTTGAATGCAAAGAATGCAAGCAACGCAAACAAATTTATTAACCTATTATTATCTTATCAAGAATTGCAACAGTCAATAATACATATTTCCGCTTCGATATAAAATTATAAAGACAAAAGTATATGTATATATTTATATATATATACACATATGTATATAAAATTCAGATGAGCTTTGATAATGAAAAATTTTTCCCTAATTATCGACTATTCATTTCCAAGAAAAAAGGATGGTCTGATACATTTTGTACATATAATATGTATACTTGTTAGAAATATTATCAACAAATAAACAAATTATATATAGTTCTTCTCTCTTATATATAGTTCAATTTATTTTAGAGTTTCAATTAAAATCATGATAACGCAGGAAACCGATCTGGCTCCTAATTTCTTAAATTAACGAGCGAACGTTGGGGAGCGCGTCGTTGGGGAATATCTAACCAACCAAAACTTCTATACTTTTCCCTCTCCATTTATTTTGCTCTACTTTCTTTGTTCCTCCAGGACTGAAATCAACTTCCGCGTCTCTTTTTCGCACCTTTTCTATCTCTGTCGTACTATCGACATTTTCTTTCGTTTCGCTTCTTCTACTTTTATTCTCTACTTGCTTCCCCTACATCGTCGATCCGGTTTCTCGACACCTCATCCCTCCCTGCCGTCCGACGTGACTGGAGGTATCAATCTCACCCCCGTTCTCGACCCCTGGAAACGCCGTGTTGCCACTTCATTACCTCGTGCACTATAGTGTCGATGTACCGGTTTTGGGGGAAGGAACCAAGGGAGGCTGATGTACAGTCCGCGAGGAAAATAAATCTCGCACCGAGAACTGCGAGAAGTGGAAACTGCCACAAGAAAATAAAAACTTTGAAAAATGAGAAGAAAAATTTTCTCATTTTACAAAAAATATATTTTTCATGCAAGGAGTTTTTGCAAATTATTATTATATTCACAATATTCGCGAATAAGACTCTTCGCAAGTATAGGACGCGTTTTGGAATTTGACAAAATGCGTGTTACATCACGCGCGTGTACGCTGATATTTAAACGAGTATGATTTTAAATCGCTGCAATCAGTCAATACGCACGTGTATATACCGAGAATGACAAACACAATAATACCTACCGCCAGTATACCAACGATAAAAGAGAAAAAATATCCTCGAACAATGCGGACATGAAAGCACGCAGCCAACATTTATACATGCTATACACGCGCATACGCGTCGATTTCGTTAAACCATACGAGGCGAAAAACGTTCCCAATATATTATATCGCTGCACTTACGCACCATCGCGGTGTAATCGAGGAATAAAAAGACAATGTCGCGAAGAATGTATCATTTAACATCTGTACCCATTTCGTTGACGACGGCAATTATGACGGAGAGAAATTAATTGAGACAATGAAGAAGATGGAGAAAGTAAAAACTCTTCTCTCTTGTCTGTCGTGCCTGTTTCTCTCTTTTAGGTGCCAATCGCCGGCCAATTTGTCGCGTGGCAACCATTTCCGGTCTGCCGGAGGGCCACCGAGCCTACATGAGCTTGCCCTCGATTGGTTGGATACATATCTGCGGTCGGGTAAAAGGACGATTGACGGGGGTGGTGACGGCAGCGGTAGGGTAGGCGCAATAAAATTCACGATTGCAGAGGGTGTCGGTGTGCGTATCGTACGTGATCGAACGCATGCACGCACGTATTCGAGATATCGCTCGATGTTTATATTTGATATTAATCTCGTTGATGTTTGCGGACCACGTCTCGTTCGTTACATTATTTTAATTAATTATTTTAATGAATACAAACGTAACCGTACACGCATTACGCGTGTACTTTCGAATGCGTTTTATTAATATTATGCGCAAATATTACGCACGAACAAATGCGTAAAACTCGAAAACTATCTACCTCCGTTTTAGAGGGGCTGAAGCAATTTTTTATAACGATATCAGCGTCTCTCTCTCTCTCTCTCTCTCTCTCTCTCTCTCTCTCTCT
>NW_012130083.1:4348610-4351370 GCF_000143395.1 Atta cephalotes
CTCTCTCTCTCTCTCTCTCTCTCTCTCTCTCTCTCTCTCTCTCTCTCTCTCTCTCTCTCTCTCTCTCTCTCTCTCTCTCTCTCTCTCTCTCTCTCTCTCTCTCTCTCTCTCTCTCACTGTTTCTATCTTTCTCTTTCACTCGTTGTAATATCTACGTCAACGTGCCCCAACACCAACGAAATCAACTCGTTGGCCAAACTCTTGCTAGCGATATGGCTGAAGGCAACCGACCTACGTTACTATGATAGATCCATGTATATGTGTGGTTATGTAAGTGTATATATCCTATCCACGGCGGGTCCTCATCCACTTCATTCCGCACTTCCTCCTTTGCTTTCTCCTCCTCCTTTGACTCCTCTAACTCTCAGCACGCTCCGCGTGAGTACTACACTCCTAGTGCTCGTAATCCAAAAGCAATGTTGCGCGCATCCGAGATACGAGGCACGATGTATCAGAGTTTCCGCGGCAGAAGTAACGGCCAAGTTCCAAGCATAGAGACCAAAGTAGAGATTATTCGGATGTTCTACGATGGCGTAATGGGAACGAATGTGATTAACTAATTATTTGTGAATACGAAACGCGACATGAGTTTATCCACGTGCCGTTCCAATTATCTTTTTTCACGATATATACATGGCATTATATCGAGAGATTGGCACGTAGCGCAAATTCACGACAATTTGGAATTAACGGGCAAAATCACCGTGGAGGGAGGAGCGGAAGGGCCATTGATTTATATGTATAAACGATTACTTTATTTGTATTAACGATTCACGCGTTCTCCATTATTTCTATCGGGAATATTATATTTCATGTATTGGACAATTTTGTGCCGGTGGTGCACAAACCGGCGCATTACGTCCATCCATGTTATTGCTACCGACCGATGTTAAATAACAATGAACACGTATGCCGTGTATCTGTTTGCATGACATTATTTAACGAGTTGTTGGTGGGCGGGTGAATGCCGATCATATTTTATGCGCTCCTTATTGATACAATAAATATTAACGCGTCTGCACAATCATCACGAGTTATAACAGATCTGTTTGTCGAAGATGACAGTAGGATTGAATTTATCTTATGAATTAAGTCCATTTAAAGACCTTCATTTTTTTGATAGTTATCGCTATCGTTATTATCAATTTTGTAATCTATACAAAGTCAGAAATCAAAACTTTCTCAAATCAATCATTCAACAATTTTTTATCATTGAGACATATCTTAGATTATATGATTTAAAATATATTTTTGGGAGCAAGAATTAATTACAATATTTATATATGTGCTGTGGCATCCTATATAGATCCGACGCAACCTTTCATCGCGTTAGATAGTGACTACCCCATCCTCTCTCGCTGAGTTTTCCCCTCCCTTTTAGTAATTTGCGAGAGGTAGCTTATAGTCGCGTCGCAGCATCCTGCAACTGGCAGAAAGAGTCGAGGCTAGACAAGCTTCGCGGTGCAAGTGGATGGGGTCTTGCATTGCCATTAACACCTCTGCCGCGTCGCGTCGTACTTCGCAATGTACTTCAAACAAATTAAGCGCGCCCGTAATTACGTTACGGCTGCGCGACCTCCGCGCCGTGGAAGAGGAGTCTCTCTCTTTTGAGAGCTTTTCCGGCAAAACGCGCCGTTTCCCCATCCCTTGATATGACTGCGATGATAAACAGGACTCGGTGCTGGGTGACGCAGTCTGAGGATGTAGTGTACTTCGGGCCTGGATCGCATGCAGACCTTTGAATCTTCCACGAATCTAATAACGGATATTCCGTGCACACCGAAAGGTAGATAGATAGATAGGGAGAAGACAGAAAGAGGATGAAGAGAAGAGCCAGAGTGCAGTGACAACGGAGCGATTCTTAACTTTGCTCGTTTCTAACTCCGACACTTCCGCTTCGACATCATAATTCCGCTCCTTGTGTTGTCTTCTTGCTCCCGAGACTCCAGCTGCGTCTTTCTCTTTGTCACATTCGACTACGTTGACATTTTAATTCCTAGTATTCATCAGTAAAATTGAAATCCGTAGATTCCTTAACATTTTGTACGAGGCTAAACACGAGTGTCGCGTTGCCTTAATGAGAGAGAATCATATTTCGAGAGTCCCGCGCGTGTCCTAGAAAGCAACAAAATTGAACGTCTGTTGGGATAAATGAGTGAACGCAATAATGCCTGTAGTTACAGTCCCGCGGCGGCGCGGCATTGGTCAAGCTGTAATTGATTAGCATTGGCATCGGTAACACGAGCGATAATGTTTTACGAAACACAAAACCGCCGCGTATCGATGCGACGTTTCGAGGTATATCGCGGATCGTTATCGCGGACCCCGGAGTTATCGCCATAAACACCGATACCTACACCGACCACTGTCGGCTGTATATCGGTTTCGTGCATACACCGCCACTTTGTATACAGGGTGTCCCGCAACCACAATACTTCAATTCTAGAGATTAATTAGAATTTCTAAAACTCTAAATATGAAAATGCCCAAGTTACAATAGCTTTCGAGTTACAAATTAGGCAGTAATTAGCATGAAATTATCTCATAGGATTTACTCAATCTCTATAGGATGAACTCAAATCTCTAACTACACGCGTATCGATCTGTCATCTGTTATTGATTTTCGCAGATGACATTGGTTATCATTGCTTAATTGATTTTGCCTTTTGCTTCAGTAGGTACGTAGACGTTACACACACACACACACACACACACACACACATATATATATATATATATATATATATATATATATGAGTA
>NW_012130083.1:4363377-4367039 GCF_000143395.1 Atta cephalotes
GAGAGAGAGAGAGAATTAGAAAAAGAGAATGAGAGAAAGGAGAGGAAGATGAAATGGAAGAGAGGCGAAAAGAAGATAGAAGGAGAGAGAGAAGGAATGAGAACGAAGGTCGGTAGCTATGGTTGCGTCGTCGGGATGGGGTGAGCGGAGGAGAGTTGGGAGTAGGAGAAAGTACAGGCTGTTTTATTATGCAAAAGCTTTCTCGGCAGTTGGGTCGTTCCGGCTCCGCGCCGTTGCACTACCCATCGAGTCGCGGAGGCGGCAGCGGCGGTGGTATATAGTAGGTGGAGGAAGCTCGGAAAAAGCCTCCGCCCCCGAATCACGTAAATACAGGCAGCCATTTTGCGATAAACTTTTTTTGGCTCGACTCCGCTCCTCTTCGCTCCTCGTCCGGGACGACCCGACCACGCAAGCGAGACGGTGAAGAACTTTGGACACGCGCTTCGCGAACGAGTGGATGGGGTGTAGTACGGAAACCCACCGTGATACTCCGTGCGAAACGCTTGGTTGGAAAGAGGGAGAAGATCTTGCGGTGTGTACGTGCGATACCGGTTCGTAGTAGAAAGGAGATACGCGATAAGAAAAACGAGCTATTAATCTACCGCGAGAGAGTAATTCGGACGTGTAAATGTAATTGATTCAATCATTCTACGAGCGTAACGTAAGTCTACAATTTACGGAGATCGGGATGATTAACGTATTTTAAAATTCTGAATCGACAATACACGCGTGAAAATGCTCGACAACGCGCAGTAGAGTTGAGCTTTCAGATATTTTTATAACTTGATTATTATTGAAGACATTGAATCAATATTTAAATCGAATATATCGGAATAACTAAAGTGGAGAAAAATGAATTGTATGCCAAGGCGTACTAAGATGAATATCTTCGTAGAATAACGAGTCGTTCGTCGTTAATGGATAATGGAGTTTAATTTTTCAAAATTAAGATTATAGTACACACAAAGTTGAAATAGAAGAACAATTAAAAATTAATAAAATGAGAAGCTATAAGTGTTAAAGCTAGGTGTTTAGCTAAATTAGATTAAATCGATAAATCTTGTCTTGTAATAACAAACTACGATCTCTACTAGATCATTCTCATATTTTTAATATTTAATAATTTTATATATCGTAATTATTTAAATCGGTACTTAGTATTTAAAAACGATTAAACGTAAAATTTAAAATGTGCATCAACTTGCAAACGATCCAAAAACACTCTTGCTAAATGCAATTCGCTCGCAAGTCAATTGTTTCTCGCAAGTTGATGTGTGTATTTTTAAATATAATTCAAGGCTTCAAAAACGATAGTTGTCTTAATTAATTTTTTCAATTCAATGAGAAGTACACTTTAATTCGATAAACAAATGGACGTGTCGCGACACGTGTTTTCGTGTGGAGTTAAAAAAATGCCTGAACGATTGTCGATCAGAGTGATACTGTTGATTGCAAACTGTGTGGCAGAGCACAATAGCAATCGTAGATATGAAAAAAAAACGTGGTAAATATCTTATCGAAAAAACATTCTATATGTTTTATAAATAGATTTCTATTATTCTGTAATTGAGTATCCGGCGTTGAATGCAATTATGCATAACGTCGGTCAAAGAAACGCTTAACAATCATAATTAAGAAATTTTTATGCCGTTCGAACGATGGCCCTTTCCGATGTTTACTTATTACAAGTATCACGTTAAACCCAATTATACTATGACTGCAGTTCTGCTTGATAAGCGGTTATTCGATCGCGTGATTTCACGAACGCGACGGGGACGTTATCCACGCGAGTACGGATATTCTTGAAGAACGAGCGTCAAAATGCTGCCTCGAAGTCAAAGATTGAATCAAGACGTATATGTCGATGAAAGCACGTTGCAATATCTTGTGACGAGTAAAGAAAGAAGCGGCATAAACGAGGCGAAACGTAACTCGACGCGTAATGCCGAGCTCATTCATTACTGCTCGTGCATTGCGGTGCGCCACGGCGCGGTGATCACGAGTCGGCGATCACGGGTTTGGCGAGCAGGTGCGAGGCAGCGAATTCGAAGTATCGAATTTCGCCAACGCATCATCTTTCTTATCGCATTCCCCAAGACAAAGGATAAAAAGTGAAAAAAAAGAGGAGGCGGTAAGGAGGAAACAAAAGACGGGTACCACCTACTCGTGTCGCGGGTAATCCTCTTCTACGAGTTATATCTCTCTCCTTTTCTCCTACTCTCTTCCTCTTTATTCTCTTTTCTCTCTCGCCACCGAGGCGAAACGCGGACGAGGAACTCGGACCCGTAGATAGGCGGGGACAGATCTTGTTCCGATAGCGTTCGTTTTGCGTTCGGGTCGACCGACGGTGAGCTAAAAGGTTCCTTACTTCGAATCATCGATCGCAGATGCGCTCGCTTTACGCTTCGAGTAATTGACGGCACGGCTGCGCGAGTGAACGAGCGAACCACTCGTAATAAACAGTCGAGCGATCGCGAGGAGAGATAAGATTCCGGTTCGAAAGTTGGAAACTCGTCTGAATTCGCGGTACAGATTACACACCTCCCGCGGCCCCGACGCATTTAACAAACATCGAAGAAAGCCAACCAGCGACGGGACGGAAATGAAAGGTAGGGAGGGTGAGAGAGGCGTCCGGCGAGCCCCTAATTTCCATCGTGCCCGATTCATTACTGGGTGCGCGCGAGGAGGAGAAAAGAGGATAGAGGGTAAGGACGGTGGCGCGGCGACGCATTATTACGAGGCCGAATTACCTAATTTCGCTGGTCGTTACGTTGTTTCGACGAGCTCGGAGCTCCACGAATCCGGAAGGGAAAGAAGGGCGGCGGGAGAAATGGTAGAGGGGTAGAGAGAGGGGGGAGGGGGGCTCAGGACAAGCGGGGTTGAGGCGTAGAGACCCTCACGGTAGCGGGTCCTTCTGGCACCGAGTTTCGCGTTAAACCACCCCATTTGAGCGTTTTCCACCCCGACGACCTTACCGTCGGGGTGGCCCGAGCGTGACCCCCTCCCTTCTCAGCGCTCTCTCGGCTCTCGATTTCTCGTGAAAAATCCGCGCGGATTGTGCGACCAATCGCACTCACCGCTCGCTCGACTTGTCCAATCGATCGTCCTGGTTCTTAAGCAATGTACCCCTCTTTCCGCACAACGCACCGCCGCTTTTAAAAACAGCCAATAGGGACGCGACCTCGACCAATCGACGTGCCGTACAGAACTGCTTCGAGTGCTGCTATACCGCACAACAGCGTATGACGCATGCTTGTTCAGTCCGCGCGGATTCCAGCCGAAGGGGCAAAACTATTGGCCACCCACGCCAAAGCCTCGTTTTCTCTCCTTCTCTCTCTTTCCTCAACTCTTTTAGCCTAGCCTGTGTGTGTCCGGTATCTCTCGGGGGACCGGAAAAACAAAACTCAAGAGGAGAGAAAAGAGAGTACGTAGGGGTATGTCTACTCGTCGGTGCTCTCCTCGGCTGAGCTTTTTTCGCTCGCTCGCGATGGGGGCGAATGGACCAGACGGAGGAGAGTCTTTCCAGACTTCTGTCCTCCCTGCGGGCTGCGCTATTATGGCTTAACAAAGTCCGGGTGGCTCTCCCGTTCTCGCGTACGCTTTCTCTCTCTCTCCCTGCCNCCTCTCTCTCTCTCTCTCTCTCTCTCTCTCTCTCTCTCTCT
>NW_012130083.1:4370972-4376180 GCF_000143395.1 Atta cephalotes
CACTGCACCATCATCCTGGGTTTAAAACTGATACGAGAAGGAAATGTCATAGTTGCATACTGGAGAACCGCTTAGATTACGTCGAGCATTTTGAAATTAAAGCAAACGTTTCTCAATCGGAATCTCTTCTCTAATATAAGATAATCCCGACGTGTCGCGTTAAAATACATTCATAGCTTTGTATTATATACACAAATATAGAAAAAGTCTTAATAATTTTAGAGATATCGATTAGATTCTCTCAAACTCAAGTGAAGGAAATTCGATCTTCGGTTTCTGTTTTATTTTGTATTATGAAGCACGTGCTCCATTGCACCTTAAACTCTTTTCATTGTTGTATTTTGCTCATGATGTCGAGAATGTGTACCTATATCGGGTTTTGTGTTTGGAAGGGTTCCGTCCCAGGGCACCAATAAACCACTCCCTCGCTCGCTCGCTCCCCTGTTCCACTCATGCCGACTCTCTCCACCGCAACCGATCGCATTATCGCGATGTAAGGTACATACATACGTTCGCGGTGTCGCAATAAGCCTGCGGGATCGGCGTTAAGTCACCGTTAAATGTGGACATCGGCCGTTGCGATTATCGGTGAGTATTGGCTGCCTATTTGCGTCGCTATCGAATTCGCGAACGGACGAATGACATTTGTAACAATTCACGTGCGTTACATGCCGATTTAATGTAATGTGTGCGTTTCTGTTTGAGGAAAATAGAACGCGTTATCACGAGGTCGTAAGAATATAATCGCGAGAGCTCGTGGCAATCGAGTAAGTTAGTTTATCTTTCAAGGCAGTTTTTTTTTGCATGACCATCGGTTCACTGATGGTTCAATCGTCAGGCGTTGTTAGCGAAGAAGGATTAATCTTATCATCTATTTTCGACGTTCTCAATCGTGGATTTTTCGTTGAGAAAGAGAGAAAAGAGAAAAAGTCAAAAAAAGCGAGTGTTTGATTAAACAACTTGCTTAATTACAATCGAATACATTATTTTAATAAGCAAACTTTTTGAGCGGTTGAATAAATTTGCCTGAAATTTCTTCGTCATCTTCCACCTTCCGGCATCTAGTCCCAATCCGCACGTGGTATGTTGCACGTGCACGTGTACGCACGCGGCCAGATATACTCAGGGCACTCCCTCGGCACTCCCTCGAGACGAGGGAACGAAACAATCCGTGAACAAGCTACTACACGAGGCTCGTGGATGTATCACTCGGCGATTAGATTCAAGAAACGGTAGTGAGCAGCATCTCCCGAGTCCCTGACGATGGCGAAGTCAAGAAAGTGGGCACCTAAAAGATCTTAATTATCTCGCTCTTTATACGAGATCATACACAGCTATACGGACGACAACAACGACGAAGAGCTAAAGGTTTTAAACTTTTTGCTTTTCGGAATACGGGTACGCGCGAAGAGCGGAAGAGAAGCTTGTAAGAGTAAAAGTAGGATGTTGGATTCGCGGTGCGAGGGGCGATAAATTGCGGCGGAGATAAACCAGCGATATATACCATCTCGAGATGTTTCCGCGCGCGAGATGCGGAAAAAAGGAATGCGGAGAGAAAGGCGCGACGGATAAAGAAAAATAGAGAGCGAGAAAGCAAATAAGTTGGAAGAAGGGAGAGACAGAAGGGTCTCGACCTCGTCGGATTCGCTGGCGGGGTAGTGCTCTTCCTTTTGTCCCCCGGGTGCAAGATATCTCTCTTTATCCGGATTAAGAGGCGAAAAAGGTCAAGACTTCGGGATTAATAATTTGTCCGAAAGCAAAGATCGTTCCGCCGGTATCTCCGCCGGTCGGCGCCTGTCCTCCCATCTCTAACTCTAACTGCCTCGTCCTCCGTCTGCCATCCCGTCTGATTCTCATTCCAACTTGACGAGAGAGTGCCTTTGTCTCTCTCTCTCTCTTTCTCTTTCTCTTTCCCCTCTTGTCACCAACATTCAAAATCACTAACTGGCCGATAGATGGAAGAGCAACGAAGAGAAGAGGATTCACGAGAAATATACGGCTGGTCGTAGCAGATAAACGATGTATCGATAAAGCGAGCAGACGTGCCGCTTTTAGCAGGATGGTCCTGCTTTTAGACAACGTGTCCCATTCGTTGCTCATTCCAGCTGCTCGAAGTGTCCCACTTGTTTTAACGATAACCGAGCGTTGATATTTACAACCGTACATCGACAAAAATCTTGCCGGACTAATTTAATTTGAAAAAAGAAAAATTCGCTTCTATGTATATTTTTTGCTCTTGTGTATCGTCGTGAAAAAACTAGTCGTTTTTTTTACCAGAAGCTTCAAATCATTTATTCTTCGTTTACTCTTCTCTTCTGCCTTAACTTATGATATATTAAAGTATCCTAAGTAACAATATAATTATAATTATATAATCGATTGTTCTTGAAAACATTGTTATATTCTTATATATCATATTGTTACTCATGACCTTAAAGTATCATAAGTTAAGGTATAAGAGAAGAAGAATCGAAGAACGGGGAAATTAAAACTTCTGATCAAAAGAACTACTACTGTTTTATACGGTTAACAAGATTTCAAAAATATAAGAAGGTTTCTTCTTTTTAATTAAATTAGTTCGGCAGGATTTTTGTCGGTGGTTATCATTATGACGATTCTAGAATATCTATTGTTTTGAAAGAATGGAATAGATTTTTCTTTCCATTCTCCATCTTGTCTCGATTGTCACTCGCACGAATAACGTAAAAAAAGGAAATCGCAAATCTGACCGATCTCGCAGAGATCGACGGTCGAGAATCGTAAAATCCAAAGACTCACGGAAGGCTTTCTCCGAGCTCACGCGCTTCGGCTCGGTAACGATTCGCGAAACATGCGAAACACCTTAACTACGCTAATTCGTCGTCTACACATCGCTGCACCGTACCGCGGAGGAAACGTCTTTCTGCGACGAAGGCTTTTAGAAACGCTCGTTAAGCGTTCGTCTCTCGTCTGTCAACCGATTGATGCTCGCGCGATTTTACAAGAATAGCTAGACCGTCGCGTGAGAAGCAAAAGCCAAGTTGGTGAGTAAATAAACGTCACTGTTGCAGGCGTTCGCCGCGAGAACGGGGAGAACGATATCGCCACAGTCGAGTTTACGTGAATCGTAATCACATTATCGCATATCGTAATCGTATTAGTTCTCCGACGCGGGGCGCGACAATCGAGGGGCTCTATGGGAAATAACGATACGGGAAATAACCGAGCAGGTCGAAGGATATGTCGGTTGGAAAATATTCCAACCTTCTCAAATTTCAATTTACAGAGTAGGATAATATTAATCTTTTATTATAATAGTATTTGCCTGTTTTTACTGTTATATAATCCTTCATAACTCCGGAATCATTACCGATGTTTTACATTCGTATTGCCATGTGGATACATATTCGAACGGAAAAAAAAAACGATATTGATAATTTTTGCGAACGAAATCGTAATCTTGAGTTGAAGCCCGAACATCATGTCATAAAATAATTGCAAAATATCCTTGCGATGCTGCCTCCGTCTTGCTGAACATTTTCCCGATCGGCGGAAGAAGCCGGATGGAATTTTTGGAGTTACGTCGGCATTCCGACCTGTCGTGCTCATCGAGCCTCGAAAACCGAAAACCGCAGGCTAACGACGGTAACATCCGAGAATTTTGTAGTGGCGGCGGTGGCCCCCTCCTCCTCCTTCCTGGCGGTGCTTTCTCACCTGCCTACAAGCGAGAGTACACGGCGGTACCCCTTAAACCGGGGGCAGCATTGTGTATGTACGCAACGTGTATTCACGGCTCGCTCGCTCGCTCGCGGCGGGACAAAAGAGAGATCCCTACATCCTTGCGTGGCTCGGCATCGACTGGCCCAAGTTGGGCGCAGAGGTGCGCCGGCGTTGGCGGTACAACAACGCGGCTGGTAGTGGCACACGATTGGTCCGTGCTGCGCGGAGATTGGCCGATTCACAGCTGAGCAGAACCTAGGAGAGCAGAGAGCCGAGTCCACGCGGACTTTGGAGTATACACACAAGCGGACGGCTGTTCTCGGCTCTCTTCCCATCTCTCTCTCCATCTATCCTCTCTTCTCTCCCGCTGATCCTTGTCCTCTCCTCGTCCTCTATGCCCGCGGCCGAGGATTTATCCTTTCCTTTACCTCTCGATTCCCCAATCCCACTTACTTCGTCTCTCACTCGCTCGCTCGTCCGTTCGAAAGCAGTCTCTCAACGGCGTAGCACAGCGAGAGAGATCCCTCGGACGAGATATGAATTCACGTTCCTCCTTTTATATTCCACGCTCGCCTGCCCTCCATTTTGCTTGCTCGAGCCCCTTGTCTACCTCACCGATCTGCGACTACCGTATGTGTCGGCCGCACAGCTATCTCACACAGGTTTCTCACTCTCTCTTTCTCTCTTCTCCCTCTTTTTCTCGCTTTTTCCGCCTGTATATGCGCACGATCATGCTGTTCCGACGTCGTCGTTCGTTCTTCTTTTTCTCTCCTCTTCTTCTTCTTCTTCTTCTTCTTCTTGGTCGCCGTCATCATCGTCATAGGTTTGCACGACGCGGTTAGTCGCTTGCGAAAAGTACGATACGGAAGAGGAGAGCAATCTCGGAAGACGGAACGCGTGTCGCGTTCGCGTTGCAGCGAGAGAAACGCGAAGAAGCCGATCCTCAAATATTCAACGACACTCGCGCACATTATGTGTATACACACGCATGCAACGAGACGCGACGACGACAACGACAACGACAACTAGTAGCTATCGTTGCGGTTTGTTAGGCACGGTCCCGCTGTCGTTCGAGAGGTTACGCGATGTATGCATGCGTATGCATACGTACGTCCTGCATTGGCATCAGACATGTACACATGTAAGCACATGCGCCGTAGGCCATCCAGTGTACACGTGGTATTTCATGTATTTTACATTATGCGTTTAGAACATACGACTGATAAAGACGCGAGACATCCAACTATATGGCATATCTCACTTGAATTAGAAAGTATCAGAGAGCAATATATGTACGCAACCTTAATTCTAATTACAAGAACGTAATACAATCCCTTCTCCTTCTCTATCACGCTTATCGAACAATTACGTTAGTTATCATATTGTGCTATTAATGATGATTGATAGTTTTACAATGTGATTAAATATCATAATGCTAATAACAACGATTGGTGTCAGGCATCTGATAATATACTGAAAGCATTCTATAGAGCTCTCTCTCTCTCTCTC
>NW_012130083.1:4378539-4397215 GCF_000143395.1 Atta cephalotes
GAAGAGGAGGAGAGAGAGAGAGAGGGCACGCGTTGGCGTTTATTAGTGTCCAATTGTAACGAGGAGAGTTGCGTGGGGGCAGCGCGAAAGCGAGCGCGTGAACTCGCTCATTTGCGTGTTAATTTGTCGCGTTGTGTGCGCGCCGTGCCGCACGGAGAGTTGCCGTCGACACGACGTGACGGACAGAGAGGAAAATTAGCTCTTTGTGTATGAGTGCCACCAACTGTTGGATCGCGCGTACTGCCAGGAGGATGCCGACGATGACGACGACGACGATGATGATGACAACGCGTCATGCGGATAATTATCTCTAATAATCTTCGAATCGCTCGAGTCAACTCAACAAAAAAATTTCGTTCCCGAAGTGCGAAGAGTAAACAGAGAAAATATTGAAAAAAAAAGATACAATCGAAACGGAAGGATTACATAGTTGATTGTTGTCGCACGTATTGTCACAGGCATTATTTTATAGGCTGTCGCGCGCAACGCAACGCGATAAGTTTACGCACGCGAATAATCCGACGCGAATAAACTGCGGTAATACGCTTCGCGCGTAACCTGCCGTTGCTCGTCGTCGAATTAATCGTAATAACCGACGCATTTAGCCGCGATATACAAATCTCGCGGCTTCAATAGTCGCCACCACCACCACCATCACCACCACCGCCGCCGCCGCCGCCGCCGCCGCCGCCGCCATCTCTTCCCTCATCGTCACCCCCACTCGCCCCTTACCCACCCTATTCCACGTCATTCCTGTACCGCACTTGCTCGCGCGCGCTGCATATGATTACCATGCAAATACGGCCGACAAAACCCGCGTAAAACCACTTTCTCTCTCTCTCTCTCTCTCTCACCCCCTCCGTCATCGCAACCTCACCCTTCCCGACTTTATTCCTCCCTCGTTCGTGCGATCCGGTCAACCCCCTTCTCCTCCCAAAGCGACCGCCATCCGGTCACATATGCAAAACGTGCCACTATTATAATAACATTACGCCGATGAACCTTCCATTGAACGCATGCATGCATCGCCTCACTAATTATACACCGGGTGGCGCGATTCGCGCGGATTCACGACGCGATACGAAGGCTTAAATATAATCGTTTTTGACTCCGACTATGCTCAACGCGTGTATTTTTCTGCACCCTTTTTTTTGAGCTGGGAGGAGGGCTTTTATTTTTCTATATCCATATATGCTCCCGAATGCGCGCGAGTGGGAGGTCGAGCTCGTTCCGATTTGTTTTCATGACAATCACGAAACCGTCAGCACGCTGCCCACGCAAGCGGCGGTGACTGCTCTCTTTTTTTTGTTTTTTATCGGCGAAATAGTGTCGTAATTTTCATGACGATCCGCCACTGCCCGCGTTGTGCCCCAGCACATACAACTAAATATTGTTGATGTCTCTTTTTTGCGCTAACAACGTTCGCGTGGATGGAGTAACGAGTGGTCCTTGTTTTTTATTTCCACCGACACCTGCCCGCTGTGTGCGCAGCTCCGATTTTTATCGGCGTGCCGGCCACTAATCATTTTGTTTTTAACAGAGCGACAGGTCATCTCGCCGTTTCGCCCATCCTCTTTCCCCATTACTAACTTTTCGCATTTTCCTGAATGCCGAATTACGTCAGTGCGTTAAGGGAATAGTAAACAAAACTTTTGTTGACAAAAATAGTAAACTTACACTTTTCCGAGAAATATACGGATCATAGGATTTAGAAAGGACGTATCAAATAGGATAAAATAAACTAATCTTTATTATCGTATTTATATATTT
Organism: Atta cephalotes; assembly: GCF_000143395.1. NCBI lineage: Eukaryota > Metazoa > Arthropoda > Insecta > Hymenoptera > Formicidae > Atta > Atta cephalotes. Next base: position 4,380,310 of record NW_012130083.1, read on the forward strand.
ATTTGTTCAATTTTCTCATTTGATGCCCCTTATAAATTGCTTAATCTTGAGATATTTACAATCGTTTCACATCTGCCATTTTGCTCTTACGGAGTAGTAGAAAAATATCACGGTATACTTAAGACTTGTTATTTACAAAATGTACAGATAAGAGACATGAATAATCACAATCAAAGAGCGATCGTGCACGCCAAGCGAAACGGATCACAATCTGACGATATGTAAAAAAAAATGCGAAACAATCGGCAATAAAGGTGTAAACACAACTTTTTCGTTCCAAACGTTAACTTGCGAAATTTAATGAATTCAAGTCAATATTATTTGTGTACGGTTTGTAACTCCAATCTATTTTTATGATTTATATCTTTTGAGCCACTGAATATCTTTATATATTCAATATTATTTCATAGCACTGTGTTTCACAGTAAATTATCTAAATAAAAAAAAAAAAAAAAAGCTATAAAAATGTTATATTAAGAAGAAAATACTTCTCTGTCAAATTTTCTAGATTTAAAATGATCTCGTTGTGTATGTAATGTTGTCATATTCTTTAAATTTTCATGTTTATTTACATTATAATGCAATCTTCAATGTACTTTCCAAATTTTGATACAAATTTTGATAATTATTAAAATCTGGAAAATACCGAATCTTTTATCCGTTTGGCTCAGCTATTGCGACGATCTCACTTTTTTTGTCAACGAGCGAATAACAACAGTGATAACAAAGAGAACCAACAACGGTATCACATCATCCGTCGTAACGTCATCCATCGAGTGCCGAAAGAATTGTCGGCGAACGCTCCGTTTCCATGGAATGGCCAATAGATAGCCTCTCGACTTCGTACGTCTCATACGTATACGATTTCGTAAACGGTGGCTTTCTTGTCACCGGAACCAGTAACGATATATTTGTCATCCGTCGATATATCGCAACTAAGCACGGACGAGGATTCCTTCGCCTGTAAATATAATCGACAAACATATCGCCGAGTGAGCATACGATAACAGTTATAACTACACGCTGCTTGTGAAGCAAGAGAAAAAGGGAGAAAAAGAGAAAACGAGAAAAAAGATGAAAGAAGAAAGACACGAAATATTGTAAAAATTCGGGTGTTGGGAGTGTTGTTTTATGAAACGTCATTAAACGGAAAAAGCATAAACATATTTACGAGCCGCTTCATAGGTATCTATTATTATTATTGTTGTTGTTGTGGTGTTGTGTGTGCCACTTCGAATTCCGCTCGATAACGAAATCGCGCGTTCAGCGCGTATCCGAACGATTATTCATAAGCATTATAAATCAACATTTTTTTTGTTTATCGAGTCACGACTCGATGGCTCGTTTATATCGCGTAATTATAGAGTGTTCCTTAATGAGCTGTTTCGCGATCGTCTTCGACGCCTCATCTCGCCGTCTTGTCTCACGCGCGTAACACCATACTTATTCTCCACGTGAAAGGTGCGAACGTAATTTGTGTAATTTGCACGCCGAGCTTGTAATAAAACGTAGATGGCTTCGGAATTTAAATGTCAAAAGATGCATTCTTTCGTTCGTATCTTTTTAATATTTTCAACATACTTTCGATCTGACTTGTGCGATAATAATTAAATCGGTCCGATAAATTAAGTGCTCGATTCTCTTCTTGCGGTTTTTTATTCTAATAAAAATGGTTATAATATTAATATTAATATTTAAACGGTTCTACGTCAATTATATTATAATATATTCGAGAGCTCCTTTCGCGTTTATCGACGATAGAATGAAACAATGAAGAGAGAGATTATACAACTAATTAGTACACCAACCTGGAATATCGAAGCTCCATAAGGTGTCCGCCAAGCATTTAGCAGATTATCTTTCCCTGTAGAGACGAACCATTTGCCGCATGAGGCAAACCTTAGCGACAATACGCAAGAGTCGTGTAGGTGTAGCTGATATTTGTCTGCTTTCGTGGCATGTAACACTTCGACGTTTGAATTCTCCATTCCAACTGCCAACCATTCACCAGTGGGACAAAAACCAAGGGAAAATATTTGCGAATTAAAATCATGTTGCTGCAGTTGTCTGCCTTCTCGTAGATCCCAGGAACGGACGGTATTGTCGAGACCTCCTGTCCAGAGCTTCGAGCCATCGGCAGAAATGTCGATGCACGACGCTCCATCCGTATGACCTTGGAATTGTCTGACTAAAGTCTGATTCTGCAAATCCCATACTGCGATATTGCCATCGCTGCAACAGCTGAAGCAAACTTTCGAGTCCGGCGAGATAGCTAGGGCGTAACACGCCGGCGCTGAGGACGTCAATTCCGCTTTGATTCTCGGTGTTGGACTAGCCAAATCCCAGATGCTAAGTTGACTGGCTTCACCGCCGACTATTAATGTTCTACCGTCCGGAAGTAACTTTACCGACCTGCGTCAGAGAGAAGCGCGGAACGAGACCGCTTTTAGCATGCTGTTTGTGTTTATTCCCAACGCTTCTCGCGCCTTTCAACATTCGTTTCGATCGCTCTTACTGACCTGATGTAATTGTCGCGTTGTAAGCAGTCTAGTTGCGAAACAGGTTTCACCTCGTTCATTCCTGCTTGGCCGATATCCCAAACTTTGACACAGCCTTTACCACCGGTATAAACAAACTTGGTTGGGTTTGAAATGGTCACTGCGCAGACTACTTCGCCGTGATCGAGGGTACTAATTTGACGCGCAACGCGTGGTATTCCTGGACCCATAAGAGCGTCCTGCGGGAACGGTACTGGCTGAATCTGCCCATCGCTCAACACTTGGTAGCTGTACGCACTGTGAAATCCCGTCCGGTAACGATCACGATAAGTTTCTTCAGATCAATTTGTATAGTCCAAATTTTATTTCAAACAAGTTTAATTGATTAATTTTATTCGTGATTCAATTTTAAAGGCAACTATCTAATATCTGACTCTCAATTAATTTTATCTTATTTTTTTACACCGTTCGATCACTATCATCAGTGACTTAATGAAGAGATATAAGATTATAATAAATAATCGAAATTCTCGCTGAGCGATACGAATGTCGCTGAACTTTTGAATTCAAATAGAGATCTTCAAGTAAGAGATGATTGATTCACTTTTTTTTCAGGATTTAGATTGTTTAAGAATGAGATAGATGCATAAGATAGCATAAAATGCGTGAATATCCCAATTTAGTAAAATGGATATCAAATATGATGCCAGATCTCTTACTTGAGGATCTCTAGTATCAGAAAATTTGATCGAGTATGAGGTTTTGAAATTTGGGTACTCACGGTTTTCCCCCTTGGGTCCCGACGGGATTCCTGAGAGCCGTATGTGGATCGTACAGTTGTTGCAAAACGGCGGGCGGTCGCGGTGGTGGATAACCGTTATACGCAGCTATCACATCAACATGTGAATGTTGGCCGTGCGCTACCGGCGCGAGATTATGCGGCGGAGGCAGACCGGACGGTGGATAATGCAATGAACTAGGATAAGGTACCGCAGATGGTGCTACCGAGCCGGATGGCATCGGCGGGCCTTGCGATAGCTTACCCGAGTTCGGTTTTATACTACTGCCGATTGCCGCCACCGTTGATCCCGACGTCGGTGTGAACGACTTTGAAATCGGCGTCGTTGGTTTTTCGCGGTCCTCCATCTTTTTGGTCGATGGTGTACTCGCGTTACTGCTGGTGCCGCTTCTAGGTGAATGCGGTGCCATGTCCTTCTTTCCTATGGTTTGCACGCCGGCCGCACCCATTGACGGCACCACTGAAGAAACAGCCTTGTCGAGACCGTTTTCGCGTGGCGACGTCACACCATTCATCACTGGACTAGGCGGTCCATCGCTCGCATCATCCACAACTAAATCCTGATCGCTCTTCTCACCGTCACTTTGTACCGAGGAACATCTCACAGAACTCTGTACCGATAATTGGATGCGATTAAGCTTGTCATCTCTCAAGTAATGATTTTTTTCATCCGCTATAGGGTGCTCGCGAAAATACGATCAAAAAAACGTTGATTTTAATCTTTAACTCTCCAGAAGAACATTAGTGAAAATGGAATAAATTGGAAAGGCAAAACTTTTTGCACAAGAAAATTGTTAAGTAAGAGAAGTCGAGAACGTTATTCGAACGTTAAAGCGACTGCTTGATATTATCTCTTAACTCTTGAGAATATAATTATTTTGAGGTATTTTTGTAAATTGTAAACTATCATTTTGTATAGACATTATTCGAAAATAAAAAAGCGTCATAATATATTTTTTTTAAATACAATCATAAGTACAATCATTTTTTAACAATATCATTTTTTTACAATAATAAAGCTACTTAACGTGCTTATTATGTGATTAATTTTTGTTTTGTTTCTTTTGTTTCGTTCTGATTTTTGTTTAGAAAACTGTAATTGAATTCGCATCCATATAATATTCTCAAATACTAATAATTCAGGAAACAATTAATAATATGCAATGTTGTTAAAAATGGTTTTAATTAGGATGTAAAAACATTTCAGATAATTATTTATATTAAAAAATCAGGTGATTATTTCTGGATTAAAGATTAATCACTAATGTCCACTTTACAATGTAAATTAACTTGTAACTCGATTCAATTTTATTTACTCTTTACATTCTTTTTTTAATTCTTAGAATCAAAAAAAAAGTACATTAAATCAAGATTAAAGTTAATCTATATTAAGAAACGGATATAAATAATTATGCTGTAGCTATTATCGTTTTATATTGAGGATTAAAAAAGAAGTGCTCTTCGCGATTAATGATCACATATACAGTTTATTGCACGGACCGGTAGAAACTAACGCGAATGATATAATCTTTTTGTTATTAAGCACTTACATGTACCGTGTCCTTACACGTCTCGAGTTCCTTCTTCATCTTCTTCATTGGATGCAACGGATGATCGTGATGGTTCTGCGAGTGATGAGAATGGTGAGTCGGCTCTTGCGGCGTACGCGCTCGGTTGTATTTATCAGCCGGCGATATCGAGCCCCGCTGTAAAACACACGCGGTGTAGCGCCACTTTATTAGGGCGATCATAAATAATTGCCCGAGTACATTTACGTGTATTCGATCGACTGCGAGGAACATCAAGCAGATCATAATCACACGGCGGGATTGTCGATATTTTCTAACTGCCATGATGTAAAAAGATAGGTGTAATATTCCCGTGGATGTTCAGCAGGAGAGTGAATTTGAGATCAAGGGACCAAATATGATTGACTGTTTTCAGTCATTGCTAATGTACGATGTTAAGGCGAGAACATAGAATTTTGCATAACATATAATGCATAATGTAAAATGAATTAACCAAAGTCCTTCATTTCTTTTCTTTCCATGAAATAAAAGGCTCCGATTGCTTGATTTTCTTATGAGAAGGTCTGTACTTCGGGCTTTACTTACTTTATACCTTTCGAGGTTTTCTACAATAAGCTATTACTAGCTTTATGGTAAGTCTTAAGTTACTAGTTTTAAGTCAGCGAAAAATTGACCGAGTCGATTATTCTTCTCACATTCGGTTGTGTTGATCACATTCAATTTTTTATGTCCTTCTTTTTACATTATACCAACTATGACGCTCGATAGGGAAACCTCTCCTCAAAGATAGACATTCCCGTTCGCGATACGCGGTATATACCAGCGTAAACCGAACACGCGATATGGGATGAAGATACGCGTCGTTCGAACGGGTATATGTGGGTCTCCCCGCACTCCTCTCTTTTCCCGCCGTTAATCTCCCGCGGATATCGTTAATCTCGTTTAACAACAGACACCGCGCGGCAAGTACAGGCTGGAACAACGGATTAGCCACATATTCCCTGCGGCGCCGACGAACGTGACAAAACCGTAATTACCGGCGTCGACGCGGGTTATTATCAATCGTCACGCGAGCGTCCGCGATAATCGATTTCGACTTTACCCTACTATCGCCCACCTCGATATCCGACTCGTTGCGAACGTATTAAAACGGTAACTTCCATCGGTGCGTTGCGTTGCCGATTTTTCATCTGTGACGCTTTTCAATGAAATATCAATTTAACGAGCGACGCGAAGCGTTGCACACACATACGATAAAATCGCGTCCTGGTCCTGATGGTATTTTGTAAAATTTATTTGTTTATTTATTTTCTATCTATTAAGCATTATTTATCATGCGCTCCGGAAAAAAAACCTTTCAAACGCAGCGATATACATACATTCGAAGATAAATATAGGTGGAGTGGATAAATTACACGTTGTAAATAGCACTCGCAAAACGAATGCAAAAAAAGTACTCAGAACGAGCCTGCTCGATAATCGTACGCGACAACGTCTGTGCTAATTTACGAATTAGCATAAATTGCGGAGGCGAGCGCGGACGTATAGTGCTCATCGAAAATCCAATGTAAATACAAACGTGCCGGAGAATTCGCGCAGGATCTAATATTAACGTACACCTCGGTAATAAACCGCGTGAGATTTTTCACGCGGAGGGGAGGACAGAGGCGGAAAAATTGACTCATGTATCGTCGCGCCCACGGAAAGAGCGATTTTGTTGAATGTAAAAATTTAGATACAGATCTAAAAATAATTTTATTGAACCATCAAAATAATCGGTTGTCACAAATTCCTCATCCTACAATTCCACAACATTTCCTGATGCTTTTAGTAATATTTCGAATTTTATACCTATTTTTTATACCTATTTTCGTCCGGATTTAAAAACTATCAAATATTTTATCGAGGGAGCAATTTAACATAGCAAATGACTGTTAATGTTACTGGCACTGTTTGCAATTTATAATTATTAAGTTCGTAGTACTCCAAAACTATGTAGATGCGATGTACATATATTAAATTAAACTTCTATAAAGTCAAGAATTTAATTTTTCAGCACATTTTACAAAATTCCTTAACTTTTCCCTAATTTCTCTGATTTCCAATTTTGTGGTTCCTGGAATTATGTAGAGTGTTCAAACTGATTGTTAAACTCTCAAAAACTTTTTGCAGCTTGCTCATTACGCTTGAGATTCTACGTAATTATTCTGAAGGTCCAACAAAATTGTTCACAGATCTGTATATCTGGCTAAATTTTTAAATACTTCAGCAAAATCGTTTATATGAATGAAAAGCGGAAAGGAAGAGATGCGACGCATCCACGGACCAGCTGCGAAAGCTGATAATGATTATAGAATGGGCGCATCGATGCGATGAAGCGCCGGCGAGAGGGTGGAGAGGAGAAAAAGAGGTATGAGAATCGGGCCCCGAGAAAGGTGGTACCCCGGCACTAGGGAGGATGAACGAAGCGAGCGAGCTGGAGAGAAGAAAATAGAATAGCGAGAGGCGGAATGAGAGGGCGTCGATGGGCGTTTCGCGGTCCCGCGAAGATTACAGGCTCGGCAAACCCGTAATACAAGATACACCCCTTCCTTCTGCCAGACGTTATTCTTTCTCGTCATTCTTTTTACTTCGGCGCGCCGGAGGCCCGCCGGGGCCCACCGGGGCCCGCCGGTTCCCGAGGACGCGTGACTTCTCCTCCAGATAAAGGATGCGTATCCGTTTTTGGAATCTAATCCTTAAATTAAACGACGGTTTATCTTCGTAATCGATTACACATAAGAAACTTCGTCGTATCACTCCGTCTAACCCGCTCGAGCAAGTTTGTGTCGTACGTAATTCACGAGAAAAAAAAGTAACGAGTACGTGGAGCCTACTTCTCCAGAAGTCTCGCGATCGAGGGAAGAGAAACTGGGGTTACTTTTGAAATTATGCAAATAGTGCTCAAGTGTCGCTACCATCCTCTTTGTCTCCCATTCTCGTCACTTTTACGCCCCTCCTCGCGCTCATACTCGCGAGCCGGTCGAAAGTATAAATTGCAATATGCAGCACGCACTCGTACGCGAAGTATGCTGAAGCGGCGCTCGTTGCACTCTTGACGCGCGCGCGAGTCAAGTTACACGCGCGTAATGTGCGTGTAATACACGAGGCCACGATAAGTGCCACTCGGTCGAGTGTACATTGTACAAGCCCATACGCGTTTTCACATATATATACCGTATAACAAAATACACATCGTTTTTGCAAAGCGCGACAAATAATTACCGTAAACGTTTCGTTAACTTTCAGAAAATTCAACAGAAGTCTTCTTCATCTCGTTGTTCGAAATAAAACTGTTTTTCCGCAACGATTCAATATATGGTAAATTTGTAACAAACAGGTAACTTTAATTAACTTTGTGGAACCCTCACAGTATCTCGTGTACATCTATTCAACAATTTTCTATTTTCACTAACCATTGAAATATCGACATATCAATGCAAGCAATTATAGTAGCAATACTATGTGACTGTCGTTTGTTCATTAACAAAATTAGAAGCGATCGTATTCGCAGTCTTTTTAGATTCACGACGATGATTTTTAGTTTCAAGTTAAATAATTAATCGTGATAAAAAATAGAGGAAGGTTACTTACGTGCCTATCTTCCGTCGAACTCAGACCTGAAAATAAACAGATGCGAGTTAAGGGACTGCACGCTATATAATTAAGAAGTACGTCTAAGGGTGCGTTCGGGGAACGCTATTAACGTTCTTTGTGTCATTCTGTCTTCACCATTTATTAGACATAAAACAAGGATAGAATGACGTAAATAGCACTAATAGCATTCTCTTCGAATGCATCTTAAATATAGATTTCCATATGAATAGGTTCGCCTTTTTTATCTATCTTTTTTAGAATGTCCGAAGAAAGAACGTCCGGGAAATTTTCTAAAGACGGGATAATTATAAGTGTCCAGGATTTCCAGGGAATTTTCTCAATATTTTACTTTGATCCTTTTCGCATTATTTTGTATTAGTCCTGATTTGCAATGTAATAATATTTAAGCTATAAGAAATTAATCAATCATAGAATGTGAAAATAATCGACTGATCAATTTCTTCACTCTACATTTTTTTGCAGAGAATCTCATTCCAAGAAAGTCAAAATACAACTATCTTTCACTTCTTGAAAAAGAGTGACAATTTTCACACTTTTTAGAATGAATTTTCACTTCAAGAATGAAATCTCATTTTAAAAAAAGATTTTACTCTTTTGAAGTGAAAATTCACTCTAAAAAAAGTAAAAATTGTCACTCTTTTTCAAGAAGTGAAATATTTTCAATTGTTTTCAAAGATGATTGTATTTTCACTCTCTTTGGAGTGAGATCCCACTGCAAGAAATTTAGAATATTACATTAAATTAGTATCACTAATGAACAATCAGATGTGAAATAATATTCACAGTTATTCCTCACCAGTTTTACTAATCTACACGCATTTTTATATGCATGCATCACAAGCGCGATCAAAATGTCCGGGGAGGGGGGGGGGGGGAGGTTTGTAAGTTATATAATCTGTAAATTTAGAACAATCATAAACGTAAATATTTCAATTTAAAAATTAAACAATTCAGTATATTATGTAAACGCGTATGTCTGTGCGATATGATACGAAGGAATCTCGCGAGTATATTGAGAACGATCGAATGTCGAGTATCGATAAAATGTTAATAACGTGCTGCGTCGTAAAACGACGGTCAGTAGCTATAGAAGTGGGGTAGAAGGGCAGAGGGGACTCGGATGGCATCCATATAAATGATCTTCATGCATATTTATGTGCGCTTTTCGCTGAAAACCGCCGCTAGCGCGTCCGCTAACAGGGTGACGCAAACACGCTCGCTCCACCGAAAGCGGATACCCGTAATAAAGCGCTTTGAACATTTCCCGGTGAGAGAAAAAGAGAGGTCGTCAAAAGTCTCGCCTATATACATGCATATATACATACAGGAAAAATATATACGCGCGCGCGCGCGCACACACACACACACACAAAATAAATATATATTGTATATGTCTACACTTCTTCCCTCGCTAATCTTCCCGCGTTAACTTTGTGACGATTAGTAGATATATTTTACTTTTTTGCGTAGTTATACGATAAGTCGGGACTGAATATCGAAATAATAAATTTCGCTTTAGCATTTTCTATTTCATAAAACCGCGTTGTTAAAAACTGTTATATATTTGTATCGATACTAAAGGCCCAAATATCAATAATATATAACCGAAATTTTCATATTGGTGTATACATAACTTCCTGGTATTATAAGGGATTATATATGATTGAATATTATTGAATGTTAATGTTATCTCATTAATTAGATTTGTAGCGTACTCACACACACACACACACACGCGCGCGCGCAGAGGAGATTAACACACGAAATAAGGCACTTGAATTTGGGACTTTACAATTACGATCACATTTGTATTTTTAAATTTTAAGCGAAACTTCCTTCAAAAAGTCTCCTTAAACTTGCATTGCGAAAAGGAAAAGAAACTACAATTTCATATATTTATGTTTTCAATCATATAATATAAAATATAAAGTAAAAATATCATTACAATATCTCTATAATACTGATAGAACATCGAAAAGTTACGTATATCGATGTCATATCTATGTTTATATCAATCGGTTTTACTATTTCAGTTACTGTAGAAAAATGGAAAATATCACTATGCAAACAGTATTTTTTATACTGGTTTCAATCGTTAAATCGAACGTGACTAGAGGTCGGAATTTTACTCGAGAGTTTTTCCTTTTTTCCGTTCATCACATTGGATAATAATCATGTCAATCGCGAAAGACAGAAAGAAAATTCTACAACTGAATTTTACAAAAAAAAATATAAGAGATAAAAATTCTGAATTTATCTACGTATCTGTGGATCAAAGATAAAAGAGGCGATTTCCGGGTCATTCGGCAATCGGTAGCGATACAAATGTACGACTGCATATCAAAGATATCGGGAGTACAGTCGACTTACCACCATTGCTCTTCAGATCATCCGGTTGACCACGGTGGATTTCGGGCTTGACGAGCATCGACAGAGAATGCGCGGTGGCAGGCGTACCAGGAGCTGTGGGGGGTCCAGTAGTCAGTCCGAGACCAGTCAGCAAAGCCGCGGACGCGGAAGTTGGTACCGGAAGACCGGCAGCTGGCCCCAATCCGGGAAGTCCAGGTAGACCCGGATGAGCCATCGCCGCCCCTGGCGGTATTTGCTGAGCGTGCATTTGCTGAAGGAACCGCGGTATGTCTGGCCTCTGCTGCTGAAACCGCGCATGCAAAATGTCGTTCGTATAAATCGATTTTGTGTATGCTTGTGGATTTATTACACGTGTGAAGATTCCCAAGAAACGCGATTATTAGAGAATAGTGGGTTATGAAATTGAGAGAAGTAGAAGATTTGCGTAGCCAAGGGTAAACTCGGGCATTATGAATATTATGATCATACAGAAAAGGTGGCTATAGGCTATAATTTCTTTAATAACTACTAAATAGTGCACTTTTGTAGTCATTCTCAAAGATAATTAATATTTATTGTAGTTTATGTGCGTATTATTTGAAATAACAATGTTATAAAAATGTTATTTAACATTTTTATTCTCGCCTGCCTGCAAAGTTTTGTATATATATTCTAAAAGCTGCTTATAATGTTGAATAAATTACAATTAAGCTGTCATAATCAATGTTTCATACATAAATAAATACGTGACCTATAATTTGTATTTTCACTATTTATTAAATACTATGGCCATCTTTTTACCACAGTTCAGGAAAGATAGTCATTAATCAAGTAAAACAAACACACACATTATTTTCTTTAATTATAGAAATCATGTTTGTTTCCTTAGTTTAAAAATTAATAATAATTTTTATGTTACTATTGTAATATCATTATATATTTGTAATTATAACCCATTAAATTTTAATTATATATATTATACACGTTATAATATTTTAATAATATTATATTTCTCTTTAATTTTGATAGTATTTATCATTTTTAAGCTCAGCGAAATGATATCAAACACTATTAAAGAATAACAAAAATAAAAGTATATTTTTTGCATTAAAAAAAACTATGGCCATCTTATTCGAGTTTACTCTATTACGTGAAATATGATAAAATAACAAGTGAACGCGAGGTAGACAAGAGAGTAGAACGATAATTCAACATGATTGTTTAAAAAAATTTCTGGCTAATATCAGGAATACGGATGATGTTAAAAAATATATATTGCCCCGTGAAACGACTCTCTCTCTCTCTCTCTCTCTCTCTCTCTCTCTCTCGCGCGCGCGCGCGCGCGCGCGTGTAGAATAAAACTCGCGCGTTATCTCCGATCGTGAGATTGAAAAATCGCGCAACCCTCGCGGCGGATGCGGTATACACGTCGAAAATCGCAGCGTTCGTTTCCGGCGCGTGAAACGAAACGTAATAGTCCCAAACGAGGTTTAACATGCCGTGAATAATACGTGCAATGCGTGTAGCGCGGGAACGGAGAGAAGCCGGGAGAGATTTTGTGTGTGTGTGTGTGTGTGTGTGTGAAAGCGAGAGAGAGAGAGAGAGAGAGAATCCCGCGACCGCGTCATCGCGTTCCCGAGATGAGCAAGAGGAAGATGAAGAGAGAGGATGAAGGGAAAACGGGAAATGGAGGACTATACGTTCCTCGAGCAGTGTTATTAAACGAAATATTGATTCAACCTCTGTTTACCGAATAATACATATTCATGAGGGTTAGCGCTTCTGTCTATTTGCCTTCATCGTCCCTTCGGTCTGCACCGCGCACCCTTTCCCTTCGCGCGCGGCGCGGCGCGGCGTTTTGTATGCCACCACCCATCATCCCGTACTTTCCCCATCGTGCGAATCCCTTCGCCACGAATCCCACTCGACAGCCCGTAACATACTAGCACGCTAATTATATTTCGCGTATATACAGCGACGCGCGTCGCGTAATGACAGATTGGCGAGATTGCGGTTTGTGCCGCAACGGCCTTGTTCGAGAGATCATTTTTTTCCCGTTCTCGTCGCGGTAAAAGTCCCTCGATTGGCGCGTTAAATCACTCGCGTCCGTTTTTATCAAATAAATCTCTCTTCATCTTTTTCTAATTCTTAGAGCTAGAAAAAGATGAAGAATCGGTTCAATCGAAATTGAAGTTAATCTCTGTATATATTGATATAGAAACGGGCATCCATTGCATGATTTGATATTAATCCTCCATCTGCAATCATATTTTTATTCTCTCTGTTCAGTCAAATTTTTTTTACTAGACTTTCAAAAAATGTGGAAAAATTCAGTTACTTTTCGATCAACATCTCTATCTCTATTATATTACCAAATAGATTTTTAACAAGTTTTTTAACAAGATATTTTAGGAAGGAAAACCAGGATTCTCCTTTATTTCGGAGAAATTTAACAGTGAAATTTCGTTTATATGCCAAAAAAGACTTAGAAGGTTAATTTATTTATGGAAATATATTTCTCATGGAGTGAAAAGATATATAAACATGTAGTAAAAATTATTTCACTCGTCAAACTAATATTTGTATCAATAATTCAATAATTGTTTGTGGCTTAAAGAAGATCATACATTGATTTGCGCGATGATTCGACTTTAAGCATCAGCTTCTTTTGGAATGTGCTTGTCTCGACAATAGCGTCCTTGGGATTGAGAAATTATTCGCATCATGCGTGCGAGAATCAACTCCAAACTTAATTATACGCGACGCGTCGGCCGAATGTCAATCTCGTATTTTGATCGCGCATGCAATTGCGATAATGGAAGTAAAGAAAATCCGGCACGTCGCACCGTGAAAAATGTAATGATAACAAAATGATAATTAAAATAAAAGAATTATTCGCCTCTGTCATATTTTCTCCGGAAAGTTTGGAAAATATCAGGTTATGAAAATATCTGTTCGCGCGTATGTGTAGCATTTCTCATTGTATTATTATATTTATATACTTACTCCCATTATGGTATTTAATTCGGTCATCGTAATTTGCTTTGCTCTATCTAAAGCACCAGCGACTTGCTGTTGGTGTTCTTGAGAAAGAAATGGCATGATTTGTGTGATGATGTTGCTCAATCTCTTAGATATCTCCGTCTGTAATAATAATACAAACATACGATAAAACGGAAAATAATTACGATAAATCGAAGAAATCTATTATAAATCCAAAAAAATGTAACTTGATACGATTGATATGTTAGTATAGTAGATAAGACAATTTAAGAAAGTAAAGAGAACCGTTAGAGATTCCGAATTTCAGTCGGGTTTGTTAATTTTTCCGTCACTTAAAAATTTAACTCTTGTCATAAGATTATATTGCAAAGAATAGAGTTGCAAGGAAAACTTCGAATATTTAATCCTAGATATTTAATCCTTCGTAGGCACACTGAATCTTTTTTTATCCGAGCGAAATTTTACTTCCAAATTTTTTAACACAAATAATTTTTATTAAATAAATTTAATAATTAATATATAATTAAATAACTGAAGCTATAGCAAAAATGTTGGAAAATAATTCTGAATTTTTCTCTCTCTTTTTTTGAAAGTCAAGAATAGTAAAAAAATTTGAGCTGGATAATAAAAGACTCAGAATGTTTTACGGAGTAATTAAAAATAACGTATCTAGGGTTAAAAGGGGTTAAGACTTTTCAAATATTTTCAATGCTGTAAAATGTTTTAATCCTCCGTCAGCATTTTAATGGATAAATTTATCTATAAAAAAAATAAGTAAAATACAATCGACTTTTATAATAAAAATTCATTGTTAAAGCTTTTGAAAAGTATACCAGAATTTTTTCAGACTTATATATAATCCGGAACAATAAAAAATTTGCTGTTTCTCGAAAAGCCCTTGTTGATGAAAGAGTTAAAATTCAGTTGCCAGCGCGGCGGAGGGTTAAGCCGATAGCTCGACAGGCGGATTAAGAATTCTCGGAAATAGGATAGAATGTAGAACGCATCGTGCACATGGGATAATAGTAATAGTTTAGATCCCAGCTGCGGTCTCGGCTATTTCCCCCGGCCACATCTCAACGGGCAGACAGACGCGTCGAGTGAGTAATGAAAGCGCGAGTTAAAGGCGGTGACCGCCTAACGCTTCGTCGTCTTAAACACGCGAGTAACGAGCGAGGCTGGCTACATATTTCTGACCGGGAGGCGATTTGCTGTCAACGGGGCGTTCCTCTATTTTCGTCGCGTTCGTGCGTAGTCTTCTCGACGCGGGGCACCAGTTACGATGTCTGTATACGTGCGTAACGTACTCCGAGAATAAAGCACTCGCGAAGTGCGTAAGACATAGGAAATAATGAGGCGATATTTACGGAGCCGAGCCCTCCTACCGTCGCGACGATTCTCCTCGTGAGAATCTCTGCTCTCGCCGTTCTTTGAATTTGCGGCCCAACGATCGGTAGCGTTTGCCGGACATTGGACATAAATAAAAAGATATATATGTAGACAGAAAAATCAATATAGATATAGATAGAGAAATTTATTTTAGACGCCTACAAGAAAATTGTTGAATTGATATCATATATTAAATATCAAAACATAGATAAAGAAGATAATGTGAACTATACAAAGATCCAGCTTCGACCGTTATAGGCATTTAATTTCTTTAGTTTTAAGTTCATATTGATTTTACATGTACGGTTTAAAATATAAGATTCTTTTTGTTTAAAGAAGAAGATAAAGTAGAGAGTAAAATTGAAAAGGTTATGGTACATTAGAATAAAATGTAATAAAAATATATAAAAACAGAAAATGCAAAATTGTGTAAAGATAGCACACTTGGAAAACAAAATTGCTCTAACGTATAAAAAGAGTGCAAACAACAAGAGATTAAAAATAAAATCGCATACATACAAAGAAGATAAGTTTTTCTGGATAGCGGAAGTTCGAAATTGGAATTAAATAAAGTTTCAAACTCACCTGTTTGTGCATTTCCACATTTAGGCCATATGACATCTCATAGTACTGCAACAGATAAATATTCCGTGATATACTTCTAATGATTAACTATGGAATCGATATACGATTGCACAATATCCAGTGATATATTTTTAATCCTATTGGTCTGTTCAAATGTATTGTATGATCATATCGTTTGAATCAATATAATTAAAATTCTAAAAAAATAAAACAGGAAAGAAAGAGGGCCAAGAGAGCGATCAAAGGATGTTAAATAACAATAAATGTAAATTTTATTTTAAAACATAATGGAACATTTCAACTCGCTGAATCTTCTTTAAAATAAATAAATTAACGATATATAAAATATAGTAAAAAATGAATAAAAATTAAATGAAAAAGGTGAAAGACAAAGAATAATCACAAGAGCATGTCCAAACAAATGCATCTAATAATAAAATAATCTGATAAAAATTAAACAATTAACAAATATAGCGAACATGTAAAATGATATAAAATAATTGTTGCATAAAAAAATCTCGAATAATTCATTATTTAAAATATTTTCTTACACAATCCAAAAAATAAAAAATTTTCACAGAAAAAAATTTTACATTAACAGACGTACTCATAAAATAAAAACTGGAAGAAGTTTTTAAATAAAAAATATTATTAGTAAAAAATTAATTACACTTTTAAGATTAAATAGATCTGAACAGATCGATAGATAGAATAAATAATTAACGAATTGAGAAATCAAGTAACAAATTTTCCACTATTTATCTAAATAATTACCTAAGAGATTATACATAATCAACATAATCAACATTTTTCAGAAATAGGAAATGTTTTTCAAAGCGATTGTATCGTAAACCAGAGAGATTTCCTTTAAATTGTCCAGCAGCGGCCGATTCGAACAGAGCTGTTTCAACTACACTAACGTGTTATTAATTATCGCTAATCGTGATAACGTACTCGAGTTCGCCGGTCGAGTGTATTTGAGAGGTGGGCCGTAGTTGCAGTTGTAAAGAGCGTGCGCGCGCGCGCGAGAGAGAGAGAGAGAGAGGAGGGGAGGGGGGGGAGAGAATGCGCGCGCGTGAGAATACGAGACGAAGAGG
>NW_012130083.1:4399534-4405980 GCF_000143395.1 Atta cephalotes
GAGAGAGAGAGAGAGAGAGAGAGAGAGAGAGGGAAAACGCGGAAACTACGTTCTCCTTTTCTTTCTCTTTTCGCGAATAGAATATGCTTCGTACGTGGCGAGCGAAAGAAAGAGGAGAGGAGGAAGGGAAGAAGAAAATGTGAGGAAAAAGAAGAAGTCCGTCCGTCGGACAACGAGAAAAGTTTCGATCCGCGTACACGCGCGCTGCTGAAAAATGCAAGGCCCGTCTTCCCTGGCGTTCGTGAAACTCGAGAAGCTCGAGTTCGTATATATTTGCGAGCTGCCATTACGTATCTGTCGTGGAACTACGCTTGCAGGATATAGCGTGAACTCCGAACAGCGCGCAGCTGCGCCCGTTCCCAGACCTTTTTTCTCTCCGCAAGCGCGCGATACGACTCGCCGCAATCCTTACGCGCGCATTTCCGTATCAGATGAAAGAAGTAAGAAGAAAACAAGGTGGAGAAGAAAGAATCGATCGTCGCAATCGTAGGGTCACCACAAATTCCTCATTTCAAAATTCAGTAACTTTTCCCCGATTTCTGGATAAAATTCCACGACTCTTTCTGATGATTTCACCCTCTTCCTTTTAATAATAATTTGAAATTTTTTTGTATAGAGTTGAAATTTTTGGTTCTACTTTGAATCTCTTTCAAACTCAATTAAATTTATTTTAATTTATTATAAATCTTATTATGATACTTGAACAATCAAATAGGACCTCTTTTAATATTACTTAATCTAGAAAACTTTAGAAAATTTTTTTTAAACCTCAAAATAGGAAATTTTTCAACAACTGCAGACTCAACGTAAGAGCTCAATTCATTAAATTAAAATCTATTATAAATATCTAGAGTCTACATGGCCTAATTATAAATCTTTAGAGTCTACCTATGTAAATCTAAAGTTAAGGTTCAAAATACGAGTCAAATTTTGATTCGGGTCTTTTTGTCCTGATTTAGAAATTGTCAAATTTTGTTGAAATAGCAATTTAATATAGCAATGTAATTTATTATTAATATTGCTGACATTGCTTGCATTTAATTGTCAAGTTGGTATTCCAAAACTGCGTAACTAGCATATTAATTTTTTTTAAAGTCAAGAATTTTATTTTCCAGAAAATTTTGCAAAATTTGACTGACTCTTCTCAGATCGTTTTCCTTGACTGAATTTTCCTGGTTTGTCAGTTTTGTGGCAACCCTGAATCGAATCTGAAGTACTTCTTTTTCTTTAGCCTAAGGGCAATATCGTTATCGGCAAAAAACACGTGACCGCCGATACTTACGAATGGTATTGTGCTTGCAGGAAGTTGAACTCCTCCTTGATCCTGTCGCAGGATTCAGCAACCGTAAACTTGAATGGCTGGTTCGGTTGCGGCGGGCCCTGTAGATAAAAGAAAAACGTGAGAAACTTTATCTCAATAGTCTCTCCAGTACCTATGTACGATATGAATCAATCGATCCGTGTGCCAGAAATATCGACGGATCGATCGATTGCCAGAACCTTCCCTCATTCCTGTCCCTCCCCTTCGAGATCTCTACCTCCTGTCCTGAATAATTAACTCCGTACAGCTGTTCGACCGCGAAAGGGCAGGGGTGGCGCCGTACAAGCGAAAGTGATACGAGGCCCGTGGTAGATTGGAGCATACGAGGAGGGGAGGGTTGATGGTAGATGGTACTGATGGGTAGACGCGCACACAGTAGAACGCGTGCACGTGCACGCGCGATTACACGGAGCCAGGTATATGTGTACGGGCCGGCAATAGTCGGTTATCGTCTCTCTCTCTCTCTCTGGTTCGAGAGAGCTGTGCTGTAACGGCAGCTCTCTCTCTTGCGCGCGCGCAGAGAGAGAGCAAGTGTTAATTACATGTTTGCGGTGTCCGCGAGGATTACACGCTACAACCGAAACTATGGGCCGCCTGGGTTCTGTGTCGCGTATGAACACGCGTAGGGTGTACGCGCGCATAAATATACTATATCGTTAACGATATCCTCTGTAAGCGAACGTCACGTCCTTCGGATCCGTAAATTACATGACGATGCAACATTGATATTCGTTGACACCACGTGGAGTTAACACTTATACAATCTCTCTGTCTAAGCTAATGATATACGTTGAACTTGAATGAATGAATACTTGGCTCGAAACAATAAGAGCGATGTGTCAAAGCGTCGTCGTTCTCGGCGAGGTCAAAGTCGCTCGACCTCTCGAGAAGAATAAAACACAATGCGCGCGTTTCGCCAGTACGGTCGACTGGTCGACAGTTGTATGATCCAAACTTGCTAAATTCTCAAAACGAAATTGGAGGAGACGGGCGACAATGGCGCGGGCGAGCGTGAGAAGAAAGGAGTTAAGTTGATAGGTATAGGAATAGGCAGGCAGAGAGGAAACGGATAGTCGGATGGAGGTCGTGGCGAGAGGAAGAGAGGAATTGCGGATAGAAGAGAAGGAAGGGACGGGTGTCCAAAGGTGGCCACGACGAGGGAAGTTGCGGTTTTCGTGGTCGCCGTGGTTGCGGCTTAGGCAAATTGAGATAGTTCGCAAACCACCGACCAGCTGACCTGGCCGTCACGCCAGGATGCACCAGGATGGCACATGCCGCACGCTGCACGTCATGCCGTCTCTCTCTTTCTCTTTCTCTTTTCCTTTCGCGAGAATCTAGGGATGATCCCGACGCTCTTCGTGACGCCTAGCGTATTATTTCCGTTCAATAATTCATAAACAACAACATATATACCACGTAGATCAAGCCCAGTTATTTTCCTAGTTATTTTTCAGTGGTGAGGAATGAAGTCGGAAATTGACAATTTAAATGAGATTCTGTGTTATCTCCATTTTCACTGAAAATAGAAAGAGACACAATGAAAAACCTATGTTAAATCTGTTAAACTGTCCTCTTCCGATTCGAAGCTGAATGAACAGAATGCTTGGTTTATCATGCATATATGTCGTTCGTAAATCTTCTCAATCGTGAAACGAATTAAATCGTTAGTAGCAGTGCCGATGTCGATTCCGGCAATATCGCAAGCGCGATCGAGTACCACTGGCGGCCAGGCAAACAGCACTGTATCGTATTTGTGTGCTTAGCCCGGCAAATGTTAGCCAGCATATCGCTTATGGTGCTTGTTGAGCGAGGGTGATGGTCGATAGTTTCCGTAGCGGCGGTGGCGGGAAGGGCAAAGAGGATTCCTCGTTCGTGCATTTCTCGTAGCGGTACAGGTATACGGCATCGCGTTCGCGTCGGTTTAACGCCGATCCGACGACGTGGACATGAACGAACGAACGAGCGAACGAACGAGCAAGCGAACGAACGAACGAGCGAGTACGAACACATACGTCGTGTTTGTCCATCCATCCATATAGGGCCATGTTTGTCCTTGCCTCTCGCTGTTTGAAGAACGTCGGGATCCCGGTCTGTGCAAACTCCTCATTATTGTGAACAGTGTACACGAGGCATAAACGCGCGTGCGCGCTCGCTCGCCCGAAGTTACACGTGTCAAGTCGCGCGTCACGTGCGCGCACATTGCACACATGATCGTAATACTTTTTTTCCCTCTTTTTTTCCATGCGGCGGAAGTAAAACGCGACGCGTTGGCCCGTGCGACAAAAACGATCTCTTCCACCCTCCACAGAAGGAAAACAAAAAAAATCATGGAATCTTTCGTGATTCCGCTCGCGCCGTTTCTTTCTCGTGCTCTTTCCGTCAAGATTTCTTTTACGACCGATTACAGTTCATGTTAACGCGTTTTTCTAAGATTGCCTCCCGTACCGTGAATTTTGAAAATTTATGGTCTATCAGAACTGCCATAAATTCCTCATCCTAAAATTGCATAACCTGATTGTTTTCCTGATTTCTAAACAAAATTTTGTGATTTTCCCTAATATTTTGAAATTTTTTAATTTCGTCCTGATTTGAAAACTGTTATATATTTTGTTGAAATTTAACATCGCAATGTAAATTACTATTAACGTTGCTAACATTATTTATTTAATTGTTAGGTTAGGTTGCTGGCATTTCAAAACTACGTAGATGTGATGTATTAACTTTTTTAAAGCCAAGAATTTTAATTTTTCAGAAAATTTTGCAAAATTTCCCGATTTCCAGTTTTGTAACAACTGTATATATATAACTATAGATTTTCAGTACTCGCAGCAAATAACGAAACGCAACCTAAAATTGAGTTGAGTTTAAATACGTTTATGAAATATATAACGGTGATTTAGAATTTTATTATATATAGTTGAATTAACGACAGTAATTAAAAGTAAGTCGTCTATAACGCGCGTACTAAAAAGTTTCTTATTCATTACGTCGTCGTCAGCCTAATTACGCTTAAGAATCGCTCAGTGTTAATATTTTACATTGATCTTAAAACATTTTGAAAAAGAAATTCAGCGAGAACGGTGAGAGATTAAATAGTCGGGCGAGCGTTTAATATTCTTAGGTATATCTGATCTGATGACTCTAGATCTTAAATTGGAAGACGTCGACAATCAAATCACTCGAGTCGAATGAGATACCGTTTTTTCAGATTGATTAGCGACGAATTAAATAATTAAATACACTCTCACGAAGACTCGATATTGACGTTATATCGCTTCGACGATAGAAATCTTCATGTTCGAAAATCTTTAACTAATTAATCACAGACTTTATGATAAGAGATAATTTTACACGTCTAGACACAAGCCAGATTCAGTGAAAAACATATAAAAATAGATAAAAGATGAAAAAAAAATGACAAAAAAATTAATGTATATATAATAGATGAAAATATAGACAGAAGATATTAAAAACTATCTTCTTTTTGCATAGATTTTTATTAATCTGTTCAACGATTACATGCATATTTTTCAGATTTGATGATTTTTCTATATTAAAGCATTTTTTTTTCTTTTTTTACATTCTTTACACAAAACACGATCTTCAATGAGATATGAGTCTCATCAGAGACTTACATCATCTTCTTGGAAGATGTTCACCAGCAGTTGAGAAAATTGCAGCTGCTTATCCACTTATCTGTGCACCTATCACGATGTAATAAAATTTTTATTAAAAATGGCATCCAGTACTGGTCTGAATTATGATCCAGCGATTTAATACCTATCTCATTATTCGCAAATTGTGAAAATAATAATTTCTCTATCGTATTTTGAATAGAGATTTTTTTCTCCTCAGAAAGAATATATTCCGAGATCCACCCTTTTATGAAGTGCGAAGGCATAATCGGCTTAGTTTAGGAAAGATTAGTGTAAGCTCCGTATATCTTTATAAATACCAAGATATCGAAGGTTCTCGATTCGATCTGGGCAATAGATTTAATTTCTATGGGACAGTCGTTTCAGGAGACGCAAGATTGTCGGTTTAAAGGGCTCAATGTTACCACGAAAGAATCCAATATATGAGTACATATGTATGCAAGTGTGTATGTGTGTATACAAGACGAAGGTAGGAGAGCGGGACAAGGAGTATCCGTTGAAACTTTCCGTCTGGGGTTTCGTAATGATCGACGGGCCGGTTTGCCCGGAAATAATATTTGTACAGCTTGTACGTAAACAGCCCTGGCGGCCCTGCAGAGTGCCAATAACCACCGCCTGTGTCAACTCGGTCAAGCATCAGAGCATCACGACAAGGATGGCGGCGACGAGGGCAACGGTAACGACGACAGCGACGGTGACGAGTCATGATACTAATCGTCTCCAGGGATCGAAAGCGTCGGTGCAGTGTATGTTGATGATGATGACGACGCCAAGTCATTCGATCTTTTGGTCGCGGTTATATAGGGTTACCAGCCGTATACTCTTTTAACTTTTAAGTAGGTAAGTGGAGTACTCAAAACATCTCAAACAAATTTTATTTTTATAGTTATATTTTTTAATAGTAAATATAAATTTAAATTTACATTATTTCCATATTCTTATGAGATAGAAGAAAAAATAATTAACTTTTTTGTAAAAATAATTAACTTTAAGATTTTTTTAGACAATTCTTTTTATTTTCCTTTTCTAAAACAAGGTTTTTAAGATGCATAGAGTACTGTAGCTATCTACTTACTTAATTAAGAATATTTTTTGTATTCTTTTTGAGATTGAAAAATTTTTGATCATTAATTAAGAATGGTTCGAATTAAAGTCGAAATGTACGGTTGATGAATGAAGTTTAATTATGATATATTAAAATAATTTGTACGAAGATGATTACACATTGTTTATCGCACCGATTCCTAACAACACTTATTATTGATATTTTTATCATTAATTAAAATTTTATAAATTTATAAATTTATATTAACAAGAATTGTCAATAAAAATTTTTTGAAATTATTGTTTATTTGACTAAATTAATTTAGTTAAATAAATCATTTTTTTCTTAGTTATCTACATTTAACCGATTTAACGAATAAAAAAATTATAACCTTTTTTCCGCCCCCTAATTATCATATTTTCTT
>NW_012130083.1:4407332-4409354 GCF_000143395.1 Atta cephalotes
CGACACATAAGTAGCCACGAGTTCTCTTTACGTTATTCTCATTCCATCGCAATTTACGTTACGCGATGTGAATTAATCAAAAAACGTCAGACGGACCTTTTTCGATAATCAGTTAAATTCGTTACTGTCAGGTAAATACGTAATTCAATTCCCGTATAGATTACATCGATTATAATATTCTTTGAAAATTGAAGGCGTTTTCATCTACATCGACATTTTAATTGACTCCGCTTGCTGTACGCGTCACTGCGCGATAACATTGTACAATATGTTATTAAAAATGTGACGCATCTCATGTTCCGTTCGCCTCAATTTTCATTGTTGAGAATCTCCACGTGTACGAGTGTCAACGAGAGTGAGAAAAAGAGATAGAGGAGAGAAAGAGATAGAAGACGAGGTGGCCAACCGTTTGCACGTGACGAGATTTATAATGCTCGCGCCAATTGCATGTAACACGCTTCGCTCATTCCACGGTGTAATTCATCGCGGTGTAATTACCAATGCATATTGCGGTTCTGCGGAAACGCGCGCGCGAGCGAGCGAGCCTGCGGCCCGCAAATTTCGTGGTACACGCGCGATATCGTTTTGCGGTATCTCTCTCTCTCTCTCTCTCTCTCTCTCTCTGTCTCGTCTCGATTTCAATTTTGTCCCAGTCTCTTCTCGTCGCGTCGACTAATAATTACACAGGAGATCGGTCTGTATCGTCGCTGAAACGCTAATGAGATCGTTCCATCGCACGCTTGTGAAAGTAGGTATAAGTGCAGATAAAAATGACACAAGTACGAGGAATAAGTAATTAAACACATATTTCATTCTCTATATTCGTAACATAAAAAGATTTGAATATTTTTAGTTAAATTAGTCGATTCGTTCCTCCGAGAGTTCCTATACTTTTTTCAAAGAAGTAAGTCATCTTTATCGCTAATGTAATATTTTTTTATTAGCGAGAAGCGAGAAGTTATATCACAAGATTTACACATAAAAAAATATATACTGCGATGTATGCAAGTAATAATAACTTGTTTCAAAAGTTCATATATCCGCAAATCTGTCATAAATCCATCACAATGCATTAAATTATTCAAAATATATTCTAAATCCTCTAATAAATAAATTTGATATTTTAATCAAGATTATTAAATTAAAACAAATTCGATTTGCTTATTATATAAAGTCGTTTCTTCGATTCATTTTAATAATATTCTAAATAAAAATAAATTCTTCTTTCGGGTATATAGTAATGAATATTTTTTAAATGTATATTTTAAAATTATTATCAATCAAAAAAATATCTTTATTCAAGATAACCGTACATAAAAAAAAGGAAGAAAAATGATTAATCGAGTAATCATTTTTCTTAGCAATAGAACAATATGTTTCTGTGTGTATACTTCGAGGAAAACGGCGAAAAATCCGTTGCAAAGTCTCGATGTATCCGACGCGCATTTATATTCGCATTAGCCGCGGAAAATACGTCTCTACATTCGGTGTCAGCGTCACGCGACCGCGAACGTCGCCGGTTAATCGCGCGGCGCCGAGCCATTCGTGCGGTGCGCTCTTTTTTTCTCCCTCGCGCGGTTTACTCTCTTTCTCCGCACTTTTCCATTTGAACTCTATTTTTTTCGTCGCCTCGCTTTTCCGGACGGTCGCGAGAATCATTGAAGCCGCCGTGTGCGCGATGGCAGCTATAGGATATGACGCAATTGCGGATACCGAGCGCGGGCGGCTGCAGCCCTCCTGGTGGCCTACACTCGTTCCGCTCCGCGTCGCTGCGATATAGATTTATTTTCGTCGTTTTCACGTACGAGCTTTTCCGCTTCGGCTCGCCGGGTGTTTACAGTCGAATGAAAATTTGCTCGGCAGCCAAATATTTTTCCGTCGTCGCTCGGCTCTGTCCGCGTTTCACTCTCGCACTCCTCCTCCTCTTCCTCTTCCTTTTATGCCTTCCTCTCTCTATATAACGTAGGTCAATTTCATATATATATATATATATATATATATATATATATATATATATATATA
>NW_012130083.1:4410921-4418315 GCF_000143395.1 Atta cephalotes
TATATATATATATATATACGGGTGCGGCCAGATATTTAGCGCAGGAATCTGTACATGCATGCGTGCGTGCGTGCGTGACGACGAGAGCGCGGGATTATCAAGCATTACTCGAGAGGAAGAGGAGAGGGGAATCAGTAGAAAAATAAATAATTGCCGGAAAGAATTTATTGGTCTAAGCTCCGTCGGCTTGGAAAACATCGGCTACTTTTTAATTATCTCGTTAGCTCGCGAGAGTGACGTTGACAGCGGCGGAGAAATAATGCGATTCGTAGGTACGAGCGATGCGTATCCAGTAATAACTAATAACTGCGCGGCGGATAGATATCGATCGATTAACTCGAAATAACGCAGTTCATAGACACGTCAGACGCAACGAGAAAAAAAAAAAGGATGTAATTTTCTTCGCGATTGATCATTGCAGATAGATACAAATAGATTAATCTGTCTCTATAATTGAACCGGGAGGATAGAGCAAAGTACGTCGGAATAACTATAATGAAAGCGTGAAAGAATGCGAGAGAGCGAGTATTAGAGAGGATATATAAAGTGAAAAGCAAATGGTAAGAGCAATAATGTAGTCAACGGCGATCTTTGTGTTACACAATAATGTCCCTAGAAATAAGAGCCTGGTCAACGTTTCAGTTTAATAGAAAATGACATACGTGTTGTGCACTTACACAACTGTATAAACGCGCTGTATTCACATATTTGCTTTTCAATTTTTTCACACGTTCAGTCATCTTTTGATTGGTTCCGCCGTTTTTCATCAAGACAATAAAACATAGGACAATATAGGCCAGAGTTTTACCTCTGGGGATTCTATATAGTGTTACAATGTAATCATTGACGCTTGCAATTTTCAAAAAAATTGACGCTACGGTACTTAGGATTGAGGATTAGGGACTTCCTGAAATGCTCGATTATTTACAGTGAAATCTAATGGAACAATAAGTAAACAGAGAAAAAAGCCATCTGTTCACCAAAATTGGAGAAAGTTAAATTTTCGGGAATTGACAATTCACGATACGCCGCATGATGAATCGATTCATCTCGCTCTTACAGTTTCTCTTGCCATATAATCTTTACATGGCGCTTGCAAATGGACTTTATTCAGTTCGTACATAGATAACACAAATTATTTGAAATGGGAGACTTTATCTTATCGACGTAGAATGTCCTTCAATAATCACGTTTCTTCCGAAGTACTTTACTTTGGCCACTTTCAAGTTTCTTTTGCTAGTCATCGTTTGTCGCCACTATCCAGTTTTCAATATATTATATCAAGAAAAAATGTTTTGGTTCCAACAAGCACAACCAAATAAATTCTAATCATACAAATGACATTTCTAATTATTGTAATTAAATTTCTGCAATTAACTGGAACTGGTTTAATAGATTTAACTGTAAGTGTCTGTACCTTTCTGGTTGAATGATTATAATTTTTTTCCAGTATATATTCACGTAATAATTGTGCAATTGTGCAATCAATTGTGTTATCAATTGTTAAATACAATTTTTTAATTAAGTAAAATTCTCTCAAAGTAAAGGAGAAATTATAACTGTAGATATAAAGATATTTTTATATTTATTTCACAAAACTCTTTATTCTGATCTTCTAATTCTGGATTGTTTACAATTAAGCCACCATCGTGAGATCAACTTTAATCTCGGTTCAATTTCTCTCTTTCTAATTAAACAAAAATTTCTTCAATCATTTCTCCTTTACTTTGAAAGAACTTTTATTGATTTATTAAAAAATGTTAATTTAATGATTGATAACGATTGTACAATAATTACGAAACTGTACACTGGAAAAGTCTTATTGTATTAATTTAACCAGAAAGATTCTAAAAATTAGGAAAACAGCTGAATCAAGACTAAAATTGATAGAAATCAATGTAATTGAGCCTTGGAAAATTGCCGGGCCTTAGAAAATTGCCTCGGCATTTTTATGAACAATTCAATTGATTTGAAAAATAAATTGCGAGGAGAAAATTTCCTGTACATTCAAGTAAATAATCTTTTGTTCCTCTCGAAAATGGCGGGAGAAAACATCATGGTATGAACAATTAAAAGCATTCACGGGGACATTCCGGGGGAGGTTCTTCTTTCGCGGGAAACGCAATTTAGATTTTCCATATCTCGTCTAACGTCTCGTCTTCACCAGGTAAGGAATATAAGAATTGAGGAGACATACGCACCGGATGTCTAGCTGCGGCTGCCACGGCCGCCGCCGCCGCCGCGTTCATGCTGGCGCCGGGATACATAGCTGGTATATCCGTAAGTTTTTTTTTTTTTTTTTTTTCCGTCACACACGTCACTACCGCGCCTCGTGAAGAGCGAGGAGACTCTCACCGTCGCACATCACAGCCGCGAAGCGCGTGTAAACAGAGAATCGGGGGAGAGAGAGTTAATAGAAGGGGGTAGGAGGAAGGGTCAATTCACTCTGGCACTCATGACCCGCCTCGGCGCGGCGCCGGAATTCACAAGTCGCGCGGACGGTGACTACACGTGGAGTATCCGCGAGTCGCGCATGAGTACGGCGTTCCTGCACGCGCACGTACGACAACGTACGGAGGGGAATTCCACGCGAAGAAACTTGGAGACAGTTCTCGGAGAGGAGTGAAGACGTAACGACGTGCTCCTTAATGATAATATACACGATACGATGCGCACCCGACAACGCGCGTGTGTTAACTGAACTGAACCGGGCCGTCGCCGACGTCACTCGCCGCCAAGGAACGTTCGGCCCGCCACCTTCCGGGCGCTAGGTGTCGCCCGGGTACGCCCTCCACGTGCTCCTCTCCTGCGAAAGGGAAATATTTCCGTTTTCGACAAATGTTCCATTGGAGTTTGAAACCTGCGGGATGTCTGCGAACGTAAGAAGCCCCGTGGTGAAGAAAGACGTTGGCGGAATCTTAACAGAGAGAACCTTTTCGAGATTTCTATGCGACTTCGGTGTCCGAACGTAGAAAAATATAGTATATCTGATTCAATGAAGATGTAAGAATTCAAATGATAATTTATCGACGCGCTCGAACGAGACGTGCGAGAGGCTTATAATAGAACAGTTTGAGAATCTATAATTTTCTAAAAGAATGCAGAAAGATAATATAATAAAAAAAAATCTAGGCAAGAGCAGATTCTTGCGCATAACGCATAACGTATAAGGCAATCAACTAATTACAGTCTTTTATTTCATAAAAAAAAAGAAGGAAATGAAGGACTCTGATTTGTTCGGTTTCTTATGCATTATGCATTATGTAAAACTCTGTGCTTCCGCTCTAAGATAAAAAAAGAAAGAAAAATTTGAGAAAAAACATTGAGAAAAATATTTGATACGTGTAACTATTTTTTTTTATTTAAACAAAAATTGTTATTTTAATCAAAATTTGATTATTCCAACAATTAGAACAACACAATTTTTAAATGAAAAAGTAAGAAAGTTTTTGTTAGTCAAATATCAACAAAATAAATGGTTATACGTACCAAAACATTTCTCTCAATATAACACGTGATGCCATATTTTAAAAAGAGTTTCATGAAAAAAATGCAACAGTTCCTATACTGAAAGAGAAAAAAAGGAGACCATAAAGCATGTTTTGCACGTGTTTTCAGCAAGTATATCTGCTGAATCGACTTCTCAAAATATATTTGTAAAGTAAGAAGAATTTAGATCCAATAAGATAATTTCTGTAAGATGGTAATTTTTATAGGAGTTTTATGAAGGACACCGCAGAAAAAGAAAGGTTAAACATTTTAAAGCATCTTCCAAAAGAAACGGATAATTGAATGTGAGACAGATATATCGATTAACAAAAAATTAAAGAGCCGTCACACTTGCGTTAAAATAGTATAATAGATGTAACTTCAAATTGAAAAGAATAAAGAGTATTCATACGTAAATAGATGTATTATATTGAAAACTTTTTACAATTAGAAGAATAGGCGTAACGAAAGAGACTAAAGGACAATACTGTGTCCACAATGGCTTGGTTACACTGTACGCTACCTATACGCGATATAATCTATAGATTAAACAAGGACACCTGATAGCGACCCAAACGGTACACTGCAAACTAGATCACTGAGAAAAAAATACGTAGATAAGAAAAAGAAGAATAACTTCGTTCCTGTCGACTATATTGAAACCTCGAAACCGATCCCTATGTAATGCCTTTCTAAAGAGGTATATCGATAATTTGTTTCTTCTTTACATTCCTTTTTCACTTCTGTGAACGCGTTCGTGACTCTCGTTATCATTATACATATTTATTTATATATATATATATATATATTTCGGAATATCATTATCGCGTTCAAGATAGCTGCATGCTGTATGGGATATTCTATTATCGGGTCGCGCTGTCAAAATGGTGCGCTCAGCAGAAAACGCCGCTGTCTCATTATCTCGCGCCTTATCGACATTCCGCTCGGACGGACAGATTCTGAGAGTAAAGAATGTTACGACTTAAAAAGATAACCGCGTATAAGCGATGCAAAACTAAGTGGCGCGATAATGACCCGCGTCTCGTTTACTCCCGGGAATGCATCCGGATCTCGCCCGAAGAGAAAAATTCCGCCGGTCTTTATCGTTAGCGTTATCGCCCCCGCTGTACAAAACATAATATTTTTCTATAACCGAGCTCTCAATCGACTCGGCGTCATTCTGGATACATGCTCGAAACACGCTTCTTCTCTTTTCTTTAACGGGATTAGTTTTGTAAATACAAGAGAATGTCTCGTTTATCGAGCTTATCGATCTTTTTTTTATCAGTTACTTGTCACTTTCGAGCTTTTGTACACTAATTATCGGTATTGAGAGCACAATACTTTTTCAATCGTGCGAGTAGTTATCAGTATCGATCCCCAACTTTCGCAAAAATCATCGCAAAAATATCGCTATCATAGATATTGTGATAATAGATAAAAAGAAAAAATTCTGCAGACTTTCTTTCAAATCATTTGTCCGATGGTGAATCTAGACAAAGTCAAACATGTTTTACAATGTGATTGTAAAAAATATATTAACGTAGAATCACTGATGACAGAACTGCCGAAGATGCTAATTTGATAATTTTCTATCTCAGTGAATGAAAAATTATTTTGATACTATTTGTATTATATTTACATATTTTCAATATTCTATACCAATCTTTCCGGTGAGCAGACTGCATTTCGAAAGCCATCGAAAAAAAGTATTGCAACTTTTCTGTGAAATCAACTGTACATCTAGAAAAAAAGAAAAAAAATGAAATGATTAGTGAACCAAAAATGGCATTTTGATATTATTTGTGTCATTAGAATTATTTGTATTATATTCACATCTTTTCAATATTCTGTAGTCTATCTAATGCAAAAAAAAATTGAAATAATTTGCAAGATTAAAGTGGTATCAGTTCTAGTATTAAAACGCATGATTTCAATTCTAACGATGATACGCTTGTGTACTCTCTTTTTTTTTTGGACGCACGATTTGTTCTGGAAAATATTTCGAGCCAAAGAACCTTCATTCGTCGACGAACCGAATACGCGCCATCCATTCGCTTTCGAGCGCGCATTCGAGCGGTTGACTCGTCGAAAAACGTGTTAATTGGCATTATTCCGAGCGGTTGCAACGGCTGCCAATTGGCTCGGTCGTAAATCGGCGCGAGATACAGAACGCCGCTCGACATGCGCGCGTGCAAACGCGAAGCGACAACCTGACGACGCGAATTCCGATTTGGTCGCTTCCCGTGTTCCCGGAATCATTCTTTCCTTTGGGACCGCACGAACGAAACTGTCGATGATCGACCGAACCTTTTCCTTTCGTCGCGCTCGAAATCCCTGCCTCGAATCTGTCATTTCTAAATGCATGGCGCAAAAATCTTTCTCAAGCGCACGTTCCACGAATCGCGAATATTTCAGGCAATTCCAAGTCGATCTTTTCTTGGCAAAAGTATAACCGATTCGAATCGAATACGTCAAAAACGTTCGCAGTTTGACAGAGAAAATGATAGAGTCGCGATCTGGATAGGATGTTATGAAAATGAGAGAAGCTTCTGCGTTCGCGTATCAAAAACGGAAGAATGACAGCGAGAAAGAAAAAGGGCGAGAAAAAGCATAATTTATATAATGTATTAGGATAAGTCTCTTTAAGCGCTAAAAGCACCATAATCCAAAGTAAAGCCAAAAAAACATAGTAAGACGTAAGTAGTAAGCAAATTGGTCAACCACAATAGAGAGGATCTTACGTTTTCAACTATGACGAGGTTATTGTTTACATCTTGGTTCTTTATGTTTCTGGCTTAAGATTCAAAAATATTAATATATATTTTTAAAAGAAAACAAATAAATTGCAGATAATAATTAGTACACTCTAAATTTCTTGCAGTGAACTCTTACTCTAAGGGAGTGAAAATACAACCATCCTTGAAAACAATTAAAAATATTTCACTTCTTGGAAAAGAATAACAACTCTTTTTGGAGTGAATTTTCACTTGAAAAGAATGAAATGTCTTTTTTTGGAATGAGATTTCTTTGAAGTAAAAATTCACTCTAAAAAAAACAAAAATTGTCACTCTTTTTCAAAAAGGGGGATTGTATTTTTTTTGGAGTGAGATTTCACTGCAAGAAATTTAGAATGTGTAGTATTATATGCGTGCGTGCGTGCGTGTGTTGTGTGTATGTATATATATATATATATATACGGCATGCAACGCGATTTCTTTCTCGCGCTCTTCTTCTCTCCTTTTTCCTCTCACTATATGTGCATGTGTGTGTGCACATAGAAAGAGAG
The DNA here is from genome assembly GCF_000143395.1 of Atta cephalotes. Lineage (NCBI taxonomy): Eukaryota > Metazoa > Arthropoda > Insecta > Hymenoptera > Formicidae > Atta > Atta cephalotes. Next base: position 4,417,700 of record NW_012130083.1, read on the forward strand.
AAGAGATCGCGAAGAAGAAAGAACGTTACATGCTATGTAGGTGCGACGCGGAAAAAGCTCTCGAGCTTTCTCCCCGTCTCTCTCGTGCTTCGTCGACACAAACAGCTCCGCAACTGCAAAAAAACCTTCGGAAAACTCGAACCACGGAACCGTCTATCCGCACGTGATTACGCGCGCAGTAGGTACACACCATCGACATTCGCGCGTGTGTACGTTTATAGATACGCGCGAAAAAAAAAATTTCGCAAGCATTTTCTCGCGTTTCGCGCGAAGGAAAGAAGAAAGAGAGATTGAAAGAATGAGGGGGTAGATAAAGAGAAAGACGATCGTTATTAGCATCGGGACGCCATTACACGCGAAAAAGAAAAGTACATGACTTATTTCGCGCTTCCCTTCTCTACCCCTTTTCGTTAAAACATATTCGCCTTGATGGAGAAGTATCGGTACGCGCGCGCGCACGAGAGAGAGAGAGAGAGAGAGAGAGAGAGAGAGAGAGAGAGAGAGAGAGACGACGTACGTCGTTACGTTACTTTACTTACTCGTACGTACTAACTACTACGTACGGTACGGACGGCGTACGGACGGAACGGACCGTCCCGTCGGTAGGTAGAAGACG